>NW_010166382.1:63178-67970 GCF_000695765.1 Mesitornis unicolor
TCCCAATGGGGTTTGTCTGGCAGGTCAACTGAGGAGGGGGTCGTACACGAACTGGAAGAGGGGAGGAGAAGAAAGTAAAAAGTTTGCAACCTTATGTGAAGAAAAAAAAATAATAAAATCATCTTTATTTTGGGCAACATTCTTGATAAATCTACATCTCCAAGAAGTTACCCACTGTGACTGATGGATAACTCATTACCAGTTTTTCTCCCATCTGTATTTGAATCTCATGGAACAACTGTTTTCACCTTAACATCTACCAGATGTTACAGGATTTGGTTTTCCTGACGCTGTTGCCTTTGTGAGCTAGTGCAAGGCAGAGCTTTCGGTGTGATGTAACTCCCTCTTTTTTCCTCTGTGTCTGGCCTACTGCTCGTGGTGTGAAGGTGTGTGTGTTCCATTTGCTTTAACTTACTGTTTTAGATGATGCAGTTTGGGTTTGTGGCATATTCAGACCGCTTCCTATTTCTATGTTTGGTGTTTACTGAATGAAAGTCATCACTAGACTCCAACACAAGTTTTGATTTTAAAGCCTCATTCATAACTTTATTATTTAATAAGTTGTCAGGACATTTGCTTTAATTTTAGAACTGCAGCGATCCTTATATTGATCTTTTGTTCATTCAAATGATTGTTGTAACTCAAAAAAAAACCAAACCCCAAGCCCCTCACCACCGCTCTGTGGAGTCTTTAGGAAGATCACCGATGTCCTCACATGAGATCAGCACTACTTTGGGGAAGGCTTACATTCTTCTGCCACTTTAAGGAAAGACTGTTCTTCTGAAGTACTTTTTGCCTGCTTTTAGGCTGTTATGCACTTTCATGGTTTCTTAACAGACTACTGTTAAAAATGTACTGTAACATGGATTTTGATAAGCGCACATGTATTTAAATAATTCACTCAGCCTCAGGAAAGCTGGAAAAATGGGATACCTGTTTTGTATCTTGGTTCAAATGCTTGTTACCTACATCCCTTAAGATGGCCAGATAATGCCTAGATCCTGTGAGTATAACTATTAAAGATACCAGTACAGTCTGTAAAAGGAGGACAGTGTAATTTTACTCTAGAGACTGAGAAAATGGTATCCTTCTCTTATTTTTCTTAGAGGTATATATAGTCTGAATTGGGAGTTTCAAAAACAAAAACCAGTGATAAACCCCATTTACTGTTCAGGAAAAAAATGTTTTCTTTCTTTAACACTAGCTTATTTCTATCTTCTTCCTTCCTTCTCTTTAAAAAGTGTGTGCGAAATAAGTGCAGAGGTGTGTGTAGGAAAAACTGTAATATCTGCTGCTGTACATAATGTTTGCTACTTGACTGCATTTTCTGTTCCACTTTAATTTTACTGGTTTTGCTAAATATATTTTATATATTTTCCTTCCTGCTTCTTGTGATGGCAGAGTGATTACATCTTTGGGGAGGGGGGGAAGCAGAAACAACCATAATAGACTCTGGCCAGAAAATTCCATCAAGTTTGCATGTTAGCATGTATCTCGGGGCATTTTTTGAGAGAAGAGCATAAATCAGGGGCAGAATGGCATAGTAAAATCAATGGGGATATTAAAATGTACAAAGGCATAGATACTGATAATTCTGTTTCAAGATTGTTGGGTTTTTTTAATTACTTTTAAAATCCATTTAAAATATCAATACCACTAGGTGTTGTTAAGTGACTAGTGGTCACTTAAGCAGAGTGTGTTGCAGTGTGAAGACTAGCCCTCTTCCTGGTCCCCGAATTACTTCCAAGGGATTCACAAAGCCCAGCAAAACGGAAGTCACGGTGGTGATCATGTGTCACTGTAACATTTCTAAGATGATTTGCATCTCCAATAGAGAAAGAGTTGGGAGTCCATAAACAGCTTGAGGATGAACACCTACAACTGTACTTGAATTCAGAGAGTGACTGCAAGCTTTTAAAAGGCTGGCTGATAACCTGCCCTTCTGCGTGCCCCAAGGTCTCGGGAAGCTGTGATGCACCTGGCCCACAGAGGTACCACCATGGGGTCTAACGCAGGTTTTCTTCTGCATCTATAAGAGACCAGCGTGGTATTAAATGAAAAAGTGCAGTAAGCCTCTCTTACCAAGATGTGATGTTGCAGGTTGTTCTTCAAGTAGAGTATTTCCACTTCCATTATTTCCATCTTCAGAAGGAGGACTCTGTTGACAACCAGAAGTAATCCTTGTATGGTTGTAAAGCATTCTGTGCTTGGCTGCCTTCCCAATGAAACGTGCAGTTGGTTTGCCAGCCCTAAAAATGTAAAGATTTTGGGGGGAAAAGCTATTGATTTTTTTTTTTTTTACTTAATAGCAACAGCAGAGATTCTAGAATTGGAATTTAATAATTACTTTTACATTGGTTAAAACTTTATTATACTTTCTCATATCGCTATGGCTTGTGCTACAGTGAGGTGACTCAACAGGATAGACTTTCATCAGTAATGAAAAATTAAAACAGACTAAAAAAGGAAAACTCAAACAGCAAAACACAAAAGCCTTATGAGTAACAAGTTGCTATTACTTTCCAGGGTAGAACTCTGTTTCATGTTCTGTTTCTGATCTGGTCCAACAGAGAATACTTGAAAATGTGTAAGTGAAGTAGCAGTGGTCTATGTCATCAAGTTCAAGTCTCAGAGCCACACCAGTGTCACTGCTGTGTGAGGCAAGAGAGCTCAACTAGATATACCTTTCTGCAAAAAAAGATCAGGAGATAATAAAACCTAATTATTAATAAGAAATTTCTTGCAGGGTGCACTTAGCAGTGTTCCCATATTTGTGCTTGGTTTGTCCTCACATCCCAAAGAAATTGCATTGCAGGATGTAACCTGTTTTCCTTCCTGCAGGGTCACTCCAGCTCCTCCTGAGCTTCCCTTACAGAACCGTCTCGTAATGCAGACTCAAGCAAAGTCTTGAGCTGTGTCTGCTGCCAAGTAGTATCTGATATCACAACTTAAATAATGTCACCCTGGCCGCCCCCCAAGTCCTCCTGCACGACCGTGTGCCCTCGCATGATCTCTGTAACCCTCCTGGCGAGGAGGAATCACTTGTCATGCAGGGGCCTGTTGCTCTGGGAAATCTGGACTGAGCGTGTGTGTCTGCCCAGTCTCCTCTGTCCTTTCATTGACAGCCCTGTGCAGAACGTTCTTCACTTAAAATGCTTTACAAACATGTATGAAATAAGTAAATTACTTGAGCATCACTTCTCTGTAGAATCTAAACCTGATTTCTTACTGCACTCGGTAATATTATGCAGGTGTCAGATGTCTGTACTTTGCCACAATGCAGGGAAAAGGCTTTTGTTTTAAATTACAGCAGGGGTGGTAATGTGAATGAATATGGGTGCACTCCATATAGGACAGTCTTCTGTGCTGGGATGAACTTCCTTTTTGGCAAGACCTTACAGAATATCCAGAGGGAGTAATGCACTGAATACCAGATCCAGATTTCTTGGAATTCATTTAAAAACAACCAGAAAAGGCCACAAGTCTCTACTATCATGGCAAGCTTTGTTTCTAAATGGGAGAGAGGTAAAAAGTATGGGGATCTGAAGGAAAAATCAGCCTACCCCCACATCCTGTAGTGGCAAGAAAATTTTATTATCTGCTGCCTACGTAAGCTGTGCTGCAAAAACATTTTACCAGAATTTAGTATTTCCATCTTTCAAGGAAATAGTTCTGCTCTGCTTGTAGGGGCCCAATGCTCCAGTGCTGAGCCCAAGGACTGTTCAGCCCACAGCAAAGTGTTGCAGCAGACAGATTCAACAGGTTGTGGGCAAAACAGCAGTTTCTTACTCAGTTTGTTGCTGATAGGAACATCTGGCTCTGGAGCACGTGAGGAGAGTCTGCTGTTGGGTTAGTTATAATCTGATGGGCAACTGTCCATCAGTTAGTTTATAGGACAGTCACTGAACAATAGAAAATCAATGTTATGAAAATGCTTTTTACAAATTACCAGACTTTACAAAGAAGGGATGAAAAGCTCAGTGGTGAAGTTCTTAAGTTTTTGTTTTGGGGCAATAATATGAGATGACAAAAGTGCCAGACAAGCGCATTGTGCCTGCACAACATGAGGAACAGGGAGAAATTTCTATGCCCAAAGGGAAAGATTCAGTGTATTAATTGAAACAAGGAATGTGCTTTAAAACATGCAGTCTTCTGAAACTATCTAAGAAGCAGCTCGAGTTATGTCTATGCAAGAAAGGGAACTTGTATGAACTTGATGTTTAATTCAAAAGGAAAGACTGGACATGAGAGCCAGATCAAGAAAAACAGTTTGGGAGCTAGGCTGGTATTGAAGTCAAAAATGCTCGTGGCTTTTCAACACTTAGCATCTAACTCGAGATACAGCCGTGACCTTGGAGTCTAACATGGCTGGCTCCTACGGGTGTCCAAGCTGAGGTGTATCCTACTGAAGACTTCTGTATCTGCGAGAATAACTACTTCAAACCGCACATCTTTTCCTCGTCCCGGCCCCGCAGGAGGAGGAGAACGGAGGACACAGGAACCTGGCGAGAAGCGGGACCAGCGGCAGCAGCGCCCGGGCCCTGAGGGCTCTGCGCTGGGCACGGCGCTGCGGCAGGTGGCGGCGGCTCCCTGAAAAGGTCAGATGTTCTTACGAGGCTCTTCTTTCTCTCCGAAAACCTTCCTGCGGGTCACTTCACAGCTGTCCGAACCACCGCCGTGGTGAACAGCACAACGAAACTAAGCCTTCCCTCCGCTGTCGGGGGAGCAGCGCCTCAGCAGCCCCCCCAGGCGGCTGCGCCCCGCACCGGACGCCTCCGACCCTGGCTTGGAC
>NW_010166383.1:0-4900 GCF_000695765.1 Mesitornis unicolor
GGCACGGCAGGCTCTGCAGGTCATCCCCCGTGGTCCCACAGAGGAGCTGGGGTCGCTCCTGAGTGGAGGAAGGGTTTGTGGGGATGGGGTTGTCCCTGCAGCAGTGCCCCCCTGGGACTTGCTATGACAGCGCTTGCTGCTGGTGGGGAAAGACCCCGGCAGGGACAGGAGTGGGAGCTCTCGCGCCCCCCGTTTCCCTGCATACGGCCCTGGAATGGTGTGTGTGGGTCCCCCAGGGGTCTCCAAGGACAGTTGGCACCCAAGGGGACAGTGCCAGTGGTGCAGCGTCCCCCAGCCCTGTGCACAAACCCCCACTGCTACTCCCAGTGCTGGATCAGGCCCTGCTGGAGGCCCCCGGCCTCACTGTGAGGAAGGCGAGGATGGGGTGAGCCATGGCCCAGCCATCGTCCCCCAGTGGGGATGTCAACAGCTGGGCTGTTCCCATAGCAAATAACCTCCACCAAGCGGGCAGGACAGGAGGGGTTGACCCTGCTGTGTTGTGCCAGCTCAGAGACCCCTGCCCTGGGCTTTGGGGATGGTTTTCAAAGAAAACAGAGCATCACAAATCGGTGAAAGCATCCACACCTCGGGATAAAACACAGGATGTTTCCTGGGGATGGGAGTGAGCAGAAGTGGGGCCTGGCTTCTCACCTTTGCTGTTTCCATCATAGCTCTGGGCTGGGGACCCGGTGCCAGTGGGCATTTGGGCTCCCGGGACTTGGGTCCTGCATCCCCATGTGTGGGTTATTGCCCTATGTGTCCCCCTGCATGCGTGGCCCTGTCCACGTGTGCCAGCGGCTTGCGGGCTTACCCCGTCAGCTGGCTGGGAAATTAGCCTCCATCAAGTTAATTGCCAAACCGCTCAAAGCCTGAAATTAAACATTAAAGCTGTCGCTCGCAGGCGCAGAGCAATCCCCCTCCCTCCCTGCCCCGGTAAAAGGCAATTCTGGCTGTCCAGGCAGAGGGAAGATGGATTCCCTGCATCGGGCGGTGCTGGCATCGGGATGGAGCAGCTGGTGATGGTCCCCATGGGTGCTGTGGGACAAATCCTAGTGCAGCCCTGGGCTCTGCTGCTGCTGGGACTTGGCAAACCCGGAGCCCCAGGTGGTTCCCATGCTGGAGATTTCCTTCCCAGAGGTTTCCTTCCCTGATGCCAAAAGGGCTGAACGCCCGTGCGGGAACCTTCCTGGGACGGGGTTTGCCCAAAGCCTGGTTCTCCTCAGCTCTGAAGGATGGAGGCCTCTGAGGGGCACCCTGGGCTCTTGCAGTGCCGAGGTCCCTGCTGAGGACATCTCCCAGCCTTGGAGGATGCTCCTGCTCCCCGAGGACCAACACAACCCTTTCCCGCAGGGTCCTGCTTGGAAAAATACGACCTATAAGCAATAGTGAGGTCTGCCAGAGTGGTCCCCAAGGTCTGACCAGCTTCTCCTTGGCCTTGCAGTGATGGGCTGTCCCCAAGGGGAGATGCATCCTGAATGGGGCTGAGCCCCCTGCACGGGAATTATGCAGCCTCGGCGCCGCGGGGGCAGCTCCGGCGCGCGGCGGCATGGTGGCAACCTTCAAGATCGCTGTGCTGGGAGCCCAGGGCGTGGGCAAGAGCGCCATAGTCCGGCAGTTCCTCTACAACGAGTTCAGCGAGGTCTGCGTGCCCACCACGGCCCGCCGCGTCTACCTGCCCGCCGTCGTCATGAACGGCCACGTCCACGACCTGCAGATCATGGACTTCCCCCCCATCAGCGCCTTCCCCGTCAACACCCTGCAGGTAGGGGTGCGCCCGGATCCGGGCCAATGGACCCCCCTGTGTCACGGGGTCTCTGGTGATCTCAGTGGCCTTTGCTGTGTAACCTTGTGGGGTCCCGGTTCCTCCTTTTCGGGGATGGTTTTTCTCACATGTTGGGGTTTGTTTGGCAAAAACCGGTGCAAGGGATCGTGTCCTCGTGGCCATCAGCTGAGCGGGCCCAGGGTGAAGCGTATTTTGCTGCTTTTTCACCTAAAATGATGGCAAATGCAGGAAGGGTGGCGTCCTGCTCAGAGGACCTTGGCGCTGGCCATGCCCAGCTGTCCAGCTGGTTCCAGAGCACTGGGATCTGGACCTGTCTCTGTCAGAGCCAGGGCTGGCAAAGGAGAAGCGTGGCCAGAGCAATCAGGGGAAAATCTGGGGGTCCTGGAGAGCCGGACCCCCATGTGCACCCACTGCCCGAGCCAGGCGGACCAGGGCTGCTCGTCCCCTTCCGGGGTGGCTGTCACCCCCTGGGAGCCCCCAGCTCCTCCTCAGAGCTCTCAGGCACTGCCAAAACAGCCCAAAAAGGCAGTGAGGGGTTGGAAAGCATAGATCTGAGGGGGTTTAATGGGAAAAAAGGGGATTTTAAGCTCACACCATGGCCCCGTCCCAGCGACACAAGTTATGCCAGCACTGCAGGGAAGAAGCCGGAGGTGCCCAGCTGTGCTGGAGGGCAATGGTACCGGTGGCAGCACCTCTGTGGAAACTGAACTCTGCTGTATTTTTAATTGATGTAATTACATCGCTCATGTGTGTGACAGGGATGGGATAATGGGGCCTTGCAGTGCAGGGAACGAAAGGTCAGCGTGAGAGGCAGCCCCAAACTAGCCAAGGGTAACGTATTGACACGGCAGCGGGTGCTAACACCCTCGGTTAACTCCCTGCCTCGCCGCGCTCGGGAGGAGGCAGCAGTGGGAGCAGATGGAGGTTTCCAGGAAAGAGAGGACGCTCAGAGGGACGGCTCTGAGGGGACAGGAGGGGACTGCAGTGGGGTCACAGCTCTGGCTGCTGGGGAGCATTGCTGGGCTGTGCTCCGGGGAGACAGGGACTCCCCACGTCCTGCTCCTGCATGGGCCAGGGGGATGCATGGTGTGACCTCCTCCAGCCTCGAGCATCCCAGGAAACCCGCCCTGCATGGGAGAGCCATCCAGACATCCTGGCAGTGGAGCGAGCTGCACCCAGCGCGGTGAAATGGCTGCGATTTAGGAATGTTCCAGTGTGTCAGGACTCAGGGTAACTCATGATGCTGCTCTGGGGCCCAGGAGCTGCCCTTCACCTCCCTCCGTGGGACGGGGGCTGTGTCGTGCCTCTCACTGCCAGCTCCTTCCCGTGTGCTGTCTGCAATGGAGCAGCACCCGCACCCCAAAACTTCCCTTCTCCCGGTTTCCTCCAGTCCCGGGTCTCTTTTTGCCTCACTCCGATGACAAACTCGCAAAGGGATGATTCCTGGCACTGAAGAGGGTTTTTTTTGGAGGGGGAGAGGTGATGCTTTTCCCCTGGTGCATCTCCCTCCTCTCCCGTCGCACTCGGGGGTCGCAGTGCTGCCTCCATGGGCTGTGCCCTTCCCAGAGCTGCTGCTGGGCTGAGAGAGCAGCTGGAACTGGGGCAGATTTTCACTTTTTTCATGGGAAAAAAAATTAATCCTGTTATTCCTGGAAACCCAAAGCTTTCCTAACCACATCTGTTTCTTACAGCTCCAAATTGTGGCTGTGTCGGGGCCACCTTCGACTCCCTCTGCCCCAGCTCCCCCACCAGAGCAGCAGCTGCTCCTCTCCTGTCCCCATGTCCCCTCCAAAGAGCCCCACTGTCACCTCCTCCCTCTGACCCACCACGCTGCCAGCCCCATGTGGACCCAGCATCCTCACTCACCCTGTCCAAAACCCAGGGTGCATCACTAATTAACACACCTCATTAGCAGCACTGGAGCTTTTCCAGCCAGGGCAGGGGCTGCCTTCTTAGCATCCCAGCCCCAAAACAGTGCAGGGCAAACCCCGGGCACAGCACCAGGGCCGAGCCAGGATTGATCCCTCTCTGCACCTTGCAGGAGTGGGCGGACGTGTGTTGCAGGGGGCTCCGGAGCGTCCATGCCTACATCCTGGTCTATGACATCTGTTGCTTTGACAGCTTCGAGTACATCAAAACCATCCGCCAGCAGATCCTGGAGACGAGGTAGGGACGGCTTCACCAGGGGGGTGCATCCCATGGGGCGCTCCGATTCTCTCTCGGCGTCAGAGATATTAGAGATGGGGACAAAGCCCCTTGGCAACTGAACCCAAGGCCAAGAGAAGGAGCAGGACCCCAGGCAGGTGTCCCATGGGTGAGGGCAGCCATTCCTGGGAGAGCAACTGAGTGTGGGTGACACGTAGAAGGACAAGGGGACAGGCCAAGAGGAGACTCATCCCTCTTGACCAGCCAAGAGTGGGGTCCGTGGGTGGGTTGGTCATCAGGCCATGCCTTGTCTGCCTTGACCACCCGCCCTCCCCAGGGTCATCGGCACTTCGGAGACACCCATCATCATCGTGGGCAACAAGCGGGACCTGCAGCGGGGCCGGGTGATCCCGCGCTGGAACGTCTCCAACCTGGTGAAGAAGACGTGGAAGTGCGGCTACATCGAGTGCTCGGCCAAGTACAACTGGCACATCCTGCTGCTCTTCAGCGAGCTCCTGAAGAGCGTGGGCTGTGCCCGCTGCAAGCACGTCCACACCACCATCCGCTTCCAGGGCGCCCTGCGCAGGAACCGCTGCACCATCATGTGAGCCACCCCGGCCCCCACGGACCCCGCTCTCTGCGAGGGCGATGCCGCGCTGGGAGCCACGCCAGGGACGCTCGGGGTTTGCTTCCCCACCAGTGCTGGGCTCCTGTGGTGACATCTGGGGACAGTGCAGGGTGATGTGGTGGCCGTCACCAGGTCGGAGCAGGTGGGCAGCCAGGAGGTAGCAAGGAGTGAGGGAGGACCTTGGATAAACCCCCGAGCCCTCCCCGAGCCTCCAACGCTGTCACGGGGGGTTTTGTGGCACTGGGGGGTGATGGGGACACCCCAGCCTGCTCCCAGGTTTGCTGTCGGGGCCATCCTCACCAGCTCCTGCCCCGACATCGCGGGGGCAACGCTTGCCGCTGACT
>NW_010166383.1:4936-5436 GCF_000695765.1 Mesitornis unicolor
GGTCCCATCCTCCCCAGCTCCTGCCCCGACATCGCGGGGGCAACGCTTGCTGCTGCCTGATGAGGAAATCGCCAGCGCCTGCGGCCCGAGGCCATCAAGGTGGCTCCATCCCTGGGGTGTGGTGGAGATGAGAACCCTACTTTCCTTGCTGATGGGAACCCCACTTTCTTCGGAGATGGAAACCCCGCTTTCCTCCCTGTTGAGCTGGGGTTTCTCCCCTTGGAGAGCAGAGCAGCCTCCGGCAAGAGGCCAAGTTACGTGGGCTCTCTTTTGGATTTCCAGGCAGAATTTCTGGATGTGAAAAACAAGAAAGAGGGGGTAAAAAATTAATAATAAAGCCTCCATCCTGCCCCTTCCATCCCCCCGGGGTGCTGGGTGCTGCTTCCCAGAGCTTCAAGCCCCGTCCTGCTCCGGTTCAGCCCAGGAAGGCTCCTCCTGCCCTCCCAGCCCATCCAGCACCAAATAACCCCAAAGCTCTCCTGGCCGGGCAGGTCACCCCT
>NW_010166383.1:5528-5798 GCF_000695765.1 Mesitornis unicolor
TTTCCCACAGCGACGCTCACCCCCATCCCAGTGAGACTGGTGGTGCAGGGGCAGCCTCCAAAGCACTAGGGAGCTGGAGCTGCATTTCTAGTAGCATTCCTTATTGGTTTTTTTCCTTCTCTTAATTCTGTGCACATCCCCAGTAGGAAAGTGAGGCCATCCTCTGTATTTATTTTGGTATTCTTTGCTTTTTTGGCTTGTTTTTACACCAGACTTGCAGCTCACTTTGTGTCTTTTTCTGCCGGGCGGGGGGGCGGAACATATACATTA
>NW_010166383.1:5829-8153 GCF_000695765.1 Mesitornis unicolor
TGGCAGGACCATATCCATTAGGAAACGGTGTTGAGGTGGTGTGCCGGGAATGGGTGAGCAAGAGACCCATGGTTCCTCCTTTGCTGCTCCCAGTTAGATACTGGGGAACGCCGGCCTCATCCCCCGAGACAGAATCTGAGGCTGGTCCATCCTCTGGCAAAAACATTGGGGTGATTTTTGGTGTCAGGGGGGATGCAGGTACCCAGAACAGCTCCAGACATTGGTGCTGAAGGACGCCAGCCCCAGCTCTGCTCCACAACCAGTTCCCCTGGCAGGACCCCCAGTGTGCCCCAGTAACACTTTCTTTTAGTACCGGGTCTCACTGGGCTCCAGCACAGCCCCAATGCCTTAGGGCTGGGGGTCACCCTGCTCCGTGCCCTCAGCAGCTGCTGGGGACCAAACCCCCTTCCTATTGCTCCCAAAAAAATATGGAATAAAAAGAGGCAAAGCAATGGGGGGGACATAGGGGGCTGTGAGAGCTCCCACCGGGGAAGGGCAGCAGCGCCCATCTCCATCCCTCGCCTTCACGGCAAACCACGGCATCCCCACCAGCCCCCGACCCACCTGGTCAGGGTTTATCAACACGTGTGAGCCCACGGTGCCGCTCTCTGGCCAGCTTTACCCCTCAAATTGTCTGAGAAGGAAACTCCCTGGTAAATGCTGATAATAAAGCATTTATAAAGTGCTCCGACGTACACATATCAACGACTAAACCAATACATTGTTTGTTATAACCCTGTAGCCTGCAGTTTATAGCACAATTAGTTACAGGTTTTTATAGCATCTATTTAGTATTTTGAAAAGAAAAGAAAAAAAAAGTTATAAATATAGTTGTTATATTCTATTGTACTTTATAGACAAAGTTATATTAGTAAGAATAACTCCCACTGCTTCGACAGCATTCCCCAGCTCCCACCCCCCCAAAAAAATAACCAGAGGGCTACAAAGAGCTGCTTTCCTAAGAGCCCCGGAGGAGGTGGTGGTGGTGGTGGTCCTAGGGGTGCTGAGGGTGTCCCCACTGCCAGGCCCGGGGCAGTGCCATGGTGCCACAGGAGGCGATGCCTGGGTTTGGTCCAGCCCCGGTGAGGCCGCATCCCTCTCCTCCTCCTGCCCCCGTAACCATCCCCATTGCCTGGACTTGGCTTTCCTTTTTCCCCTGAGACTTGTCAGTGATTCCTGAGGTGTCTGCAGCGCCTGTACCGTCCTGCACCCCCTTCTTGGAAATCAAATTAAAAATCAGGTCTGTCCCCCCTTCTTCTGTACCCGCCTGGCTGCTCTTTGCCCGTGGTGCCGGATTGCTCACTGCCCACTGCCGCTCTCGCAGCCCTTCTGCAATGGCAGTGATTTAAGGTGGGGGGGATTTATTTCTCCCCTGCAAAAGAAGTATTTTTTAGAGGCAGGTTTTGCCCTTGCCGCTCCTCTGCAGGGCTGTGGGTCCAGCTGCATCCTCTTCTGGACCATGGGGCTCTTGGAGGGATGGGTGCTGTGCACACAGGCAGCACAAATCCCCTTCACCAGCCACAATACCCCCACCAGGATTGTCCTTCCCCTCCCCACGCACACAGAAATGACACCAGAACAGGAGCTCTTTGGTACGTCTCTATTGCACAAATGACCCTGCCAGGTCGGTGCCTGGGCTGTTAACACAAGAGGAGAGTTAGTCCCATTGTACAGATGGGGAAGACTGAGGTACCTGGTGGTTTGCACGCTTGGCTGCCAGGTGTGGGGTGTCCCCACTTCAGGGGGACACCATAGAGGACGGCACCTCTTCCCTGCAGAAGTTGCCCCATCCTCTTGATTTGAGGATGGATTTTTCCACCCAAACCAGTACCTGAGCATCTGTTTATGAGGAGAAATACCAGTCCAACAAAAAAAAAGCCCCACTAGAAAGGAGGGGGTGCAGCTCCAAAGAGCAAGGGAGGACCTTGGGGTCACCCAGGAACAAATCCATCAGCTCCAGCTCAGCTTTGCTCCCACTTTCAGCCAAGCGAGGGGTCCATCCCTGCCGAAACTCGAGGTGGGGGGGTCAGACCCACGACTCCTCATCGTCCTCGGTCAGCCAGGCACCGCCGTCGGCTGGCGAGGGTTTGGGGTGCGTATGGCCGGGCTGGGGGTGCCAGAGGGATCCCGGGGGGCGATGCTGGCCCCGGGATGCCGGTGGACGGTGCCCCATTGGGGTGGGGATGCGCGAGGGGCGCTTGCCGGGCCGGTGGTCGCGGCGGGGACGCACCTTGGGCCGCAGCTTCAGTTTGTAGATGGAGGGCACACGCTCGGGCTTCTTCAAGCACCGCCGGGGCTTGGGGACAGTGCTGGGCCTGAGTCCC
>NW_010166384.1:0-4249 GCF_000695765.1 Mesitornis unicolor
GTACACCTGTCCAAGCCATGAGCCACCAGCTTCTGGTTTGGACAAGGTGGGTAAGAAAAGGAGAAGCAGGGTGTCACACACAACTATAAAAGGATCTCATAAAACCTAAGCAAACCCCTCCCTCCTCCAAAATAAAAAAGGAGGACAGGTGACAAAAACAGAAACAATCATCTGCACAGTCATGGCAGCGGGTGACAGAAGAGGATTTGCTCCACTGAGCCTGATCCACCCTTGGAGGTGCAGACGGAAGGCTTAGCAACCTCCGTACCCTGCTAGATTAGTTAAGTCACCTTCAAAGATCTGGCTCAAAACCCAGTGGGAATTCCTATGTGAGGGATTTCCCCAAGGAGAGGTGAGAGCATCGTGGAGACCACACACTGTCCCTGCTCTCCCAGGCACCCCAAGCAAATCTGCAGCTGCCGGAGATCAGCCTGTATCAGAGCTGCACCCAGGCGCTGAAGCAGGACTGTAACACCTCAAACTCAAAATAATGACGTGGTGGCACCAAGAAACCATGTGGCAACAGCAGCTTTATCAGCAGCCTCAAAATAAACTGAGCTGATTCCTCCAGCACCAGCCTCAGGAAGGCAAGGTCCTCTTCTGTCTGTCTTCACCTACTTTTCTTCCAATAATTCTACTAAAATATGCAAGACTCCCTTCAGATTACTGCATTACTTCCTATTTTGGCTGACAATTTAGATGATAGCCAGGGCAGGAGCTGTCCTGTGCCTGTGCTGCATGGAGAGCATGCCACAGTCCAAACTTCACCCCTGAAATGGTTTCATGGGAAAACATGCTGAGTGAGACCACAAAAGACAAATCAGAAATTACAAATACAAATTACAATTAGAACAGCACTATTATTACCTGGAAAATGGAATTATCCTTTAATTTCCTTTTTTATTTTTACCAGAGTCAGAAGAGCTCTTTTATGAACTTCTGTTGTTGAAAGGCATAGAAACTCATTGAATTATCTTCACATCAACTGGAAAACAGCAACACAACAGTCTTGTGTCTCTGGGCATCATCAGGTGAACCAATGTGGTACCATAGCATCTATTTCACATATTATGGCACAATAGCTTGTAACTTTGGTTTCACTTTCTTTGTTCTGTCCCATGATGAAATGCTGGGCAAGTATGTATATGTCAGCATGGCACTTTGTTACTAAAAGCTAATTAAAAATACATTCTTTAAAAAGGAAATATATAGAAGTGACTTTAGAGGCCTAGATTTTAAGCTTCTTTCATTTTTTTGACATCTGTTTGCTAAGCGCATATAATTTCTTTCTTGAATTATTTAAATGTCCCAGTGCTTTTCTCAGTAAAGGAAAACTAAAGCCAGATGCCCAGCCTCAAAATGGAAAACTCCTTAAAATACAATCAAGTAGCTAGTAAAAAAATTGATTTTTTTTAAAAACTCAGTATTTTAAAGAGACATATTCACTGCAAAATCAGATTAAAACACCTGTATGGCTCTGAAAGTCCCAGAGAACCATACTCTGAAATCTCCAAATACTTGGTTTCCTTTTGTCTTTTCCCTGCCTTCAGCCTTAAAAAGCTGAAGACTCTGGGTGTCCGATGCTGTTCTTGCAGACAAGGCTGATGATCACACATCCTCACCCTGCCAGTCCTCGCTCCAATGGAAGAAGCCCCCGTGTACTGCAGGAGACATGCCAGAACAGGAGGTATTGCCTGCCATGGGGAACAACACCCCTCTTTGGGTGTTGTTACCACTGCCGGCTTTCCCATGAGGAATGGCTGTTTTACACACTCTTTAATTTCCACCAACAAAACACACTGATGAAAATTTCCTACCACTTCTACAAAAACCTTGGAAGTACAAACCGGAATGGAAATCCATTTCTTTTAATCCATAATTAAAACAGGATTTCTTAAAACCATAATCTATCAAGAGATATTTTGGATTACTTTTCTTTGAATAGGCTTGATACACCAAGTAACTTTTTTTTTTTTCATTTTAAACCCTTGTTTAACCCATCTGAGCTACTCATCCCTAGGGTTTCCAACCTTGCAGCCCTGCCAAGTCCTCCTGGGAACAGGCAGCTTGCCCACAACTTCTCCTGCATTGCAACACCATATTCATACATTTGCATCTTAAAACTGCTCATCTTTCATTAAAAAGTAATTTTCTTAAAAAAAAAAAAGAAGGTGCAAGCAAGTTTTCTGGATGTCATATGAGAGGGATAAAAATAAAGAAGACCAGCTTCTGAAGCAGAAGTACAACACTTGGAGAGGAAGAAGGAAAAAAAATGCTGAAAATAAGGTTGCCTGGATACATTTATGTTGCAGTTCATAATTTTAAAATGGAAGGAAATGTGTAACGTTTAGTTTTAGTCTCACTATCCACGTGGCTGCAGCTTACCAGGACACCAACCCACCTCATGGACCAGAACCATCCCCTGGGGGCAGTTGCAGAAGTACAAAATCCTGCCCCAAACTGCCGACCACCATCAGCCCTCAACTCAGGGACTCAGGACCCCAAAGGAAGGACAACAGCTTGGTCACAGCCCAAAGCAGCTACAGTGCACTCAGGTAAAAATCATTGCAATGCACCTTAATGAAGATCAAGCCAGCAGGCACCAGTCTGCCACTGCTTCAGACACCTTGGGAGTGTGAGCTGCAATGCTAGTCTTTAAATTTAACACAGTGAAGGCTTTGGAGAGCAGAGATTTCTTTTTAAAAAGCAGACAGAAATCCAGCCAGGCTGCCCTTTTCCACCCACATGCTGTGAATCAAGAGCAGGACCATGCTCTCAGAGAGGGGCTTTGCTCTGTCCCTCCAGCAGACAAGTCCCAACCTCCCCACCACACACACTCCCCAGGCACTGGCTCCCTGGCCATCTCCCCTTGCTCCCATTCCCTCTCGCACCCTCTCTTCCCACCATTATTACTTTGGGATGTTGTGATCAAAACCTACCCTGCTCCAAACCCTTTCTGTGCCTGAAAAGCCCCACCAGTATGAACCACAGCAGCTGCTTAGGAGGCTGAGAGCAGAATTTTCAACCCCCTCAAAAACAGCATTTAAACCCCCAAGTCCTTAACTTTTAAAGCCCTTAACTTTCTAAAAACCATAGGCAGCCTCAGCAAACATCAGACATATTTTGCAAGTCACTAGACTAGAGGCAAACCTCATCTGGCACTGGTAGGCAAATTTAGTTGGTTGGTTGTTTTTTTTTCCCTTGGAAGTCACACAAAACATTTATTGTCATGAGGGCAGTGAGAAAGTAAAACTTCAAAATCTGCCACTCTAGCTACAAAAAAAGAGTTCAGAGCTCAACCAGGTCATCATGGCTGAGCAAGCTCCTTGCTGCAGCTTTGGGGATGCAGGATGTCCTCATGTGCTCCCTCAACCCAAGGATGCAGATGGTGGTTGGGCAGCAGCTGGTCCCCTCCCATTGATCTGGGCAATGGGAGGGCTGGTGGGTGCACACAACCAGGCTGATCCTGCAGATCTGGGCTACACAAGCATTAGTGCTTGCAAAAGAGAAGGTGCAGGACCATGTACCAGCAATGAGCAGGACAGGATCCCTCTGAGACTGGTTTTGACCTCTCTTGGGTCGTCAGAAGCCACCACTGAGCCTCAGTTATCACAGCTCAGCTGACCTGTGTGAATTGTTATCTGATACAAACTCCACTGCATGCCTGAGCCTGAATTTATCCTCCAGACATATTATAATGGCGTGCTCTCAAGTCACCTCTAATTTTTAATGCCTGCTGCAAACCAGATTTCATGAAGTACTATGAACTGTCTATTGGGGATATCAGGTTTAAAGGTCTTGTTAATCAGATTTCCATTGAATAATCAGTGAAGAAAGCCTTCCTTAGTTTTACTTACATATATACCACTTCTGAACAAGACTCACTGAACAGCACAAGGATATCTCTCACTTATGGATCTGGGCAAACACGCACAAACAGGTGTCGAAAAGTATGGTAATACCAAAAACCTCAAAAATTATCCCTGTTTCAGAGAGAAGATATATCTTGGCACTAACAAATATAAAATCATCTTGAACCACCAAATATGAAGCTTTTGTTCACACTCTAGGGAACTGTAAATTCTTACAAAGCTAAAGAATAAATGCTATTTTAACATCACAGAAAACAGTTGCTTTTCGAAAATTATGACCTGCTTAGGGTCAGGGTGTTTCAGTGGAGCTGTGTGAGAGTTTTGTTATTGTGATTGCTATACGTCTTCCAAGCATTTTTCCTGGATTTACATTCAGC
>NW_010166384.1:4280-13256 GCF_000695765.1 Mesitornis unicolor
AAATATAAAGTTAATCTTAAGACCTGCCAGCTTTAGACTTCCCATTCTCTGAAAAGCCCTTAGGCAGGGAACTTGCTGCTAAGAAACCCAAAGGTCTGGAAAAAAATCAAAGCGACTTTTTGCAGCCATGGGGATCTGGACCTTATTCTGCTCTGGCTGTACATAATTTTTTAATGTCAAATATTCTTTGCATTAACATGCTTTTCTGTCTTGGGCAAGGACAAAGGGAGGTAAGACTTCTGCTTTCTTGATCTTAACCTAGTACAACCAACTTCAAAGGCTGACTGCCCTTTTTCTGTCAGAGAAAGCATACTAACCTAGTCTGGAAGGTACCTCAGTGGGCCACTGCTCCATCTCCTGGCTTGAAATAGGGTTGAACAGCACCTGCACACCCCTGCAGATTCCTCCATGACAATTTTTTTTTAATCTCCGCTGATGTGGATTCTCCAGCCTCAGTAGGTAACTTCTCCTGGTCACTCCCACCCTTACAATCAGAATTTTCTACTCTAATGTCTGAATTATTTCTCCTTTGCTGCAAGCCTATGCGCATGGGCCATTTTCTATCAGGTGTTAAAAGAGGAGAGGGTATGAGAGCTTGTGTCATTATCATCTTCAAAATTCCTGGAAAATCGCAGACACAGAGCAAAGGAGAGAGAGGACCAAAAGATAAAGAATGGGCAGAATTCCTGCATTAGTTTTATTCTCACATTCGATAAATTTGTCATTTTTATTTTATCCTAAATTATAATGTGTGGCAACACCAGCTGCCAATTTAGAGAGACATACTTGGCATGCCAAGATTTATGTCAGTAAGATTCGCATGCTTTACTTAATTCTTGTGATAGTCACCAACCCTTCCAGAAAGACAAATTTACTTGGCGCTCTTCAAAAAACACTTACTTGATGAACGATGCTGCCTCAAATCATGAGCCTCCCAAACTCAAAGCTCTTTGTCTAATGAAAACTATTACTGCTTTTTAATAAGTTCTTCAGCATTTAAAAATAGCACTCCTAATTTCCTGCTCCACCGAGCACCACCTTGACTTCAAGTCAAATTATTCACAACCTCTTCTCCACCAGCCCTGGGGGATACAAGTCTTGCATTTTGGGGCTAAGTACTTCTCTCAACAGCTGTGAGAAGCTCTCTGAAGCAGGAAAGAGCTACTCACTCCTAACAGTATCAAACATCAAAGCTAAGCCACCCTTTTTTTCCTACTCTTTTAACCCAAATGTTGTAGGGTAACAAGCAGCAACACCAGCGGGATTTCTTTGAAGCAACGTATATTCAACTGCATTATATTGTGGGAGTACTAATTCAAGAGTCCACCAAAGACATTAACATTACCATGCAAGCAAAGTTTAGCAGTTTTAGCTTGCTCTAGTTGTCACTGGGCATATTTGTCCCAGGAAAACACTGGAGGCAAAATACTCACAACACGAAACCAAACACAAGTGTGCAGCACTGTGTCACAAGCCTCAGCACTAATTTTTAAAGCAGCTGGTTCATCCGCAATACTTGTGTGTGGGTCCTCCACAGAGCCAATGCAGAGAACATCGGATCCCCTGGCACAGGCGTCACCCTGATAGACCCTTCAGCATGAGCAGCATCAGGACCCATTGCACCCAGAGGGCACAAACATCACCAAGACCAATGATCTTTATATTCTGTTGCCTTGCCCTTCAGAAGTTGGCATTAAACACTTCTTCCACTGCTTCTTGAATATTTTTCAGCCCTCCAAACCCACTAAATTTCTTCACACGTTATTGTAAATGACTTTTTGGGTTACCTTATTCTTTCTTGTTGACACTTTACGAGTTTCAAATATTCTTAGAGGTAACTGAATCTCTTAAAAGTCTAGTCCTTGCCTGGCTTACTGGAAACCTGACACTCATCGAATGCCTTTACAAATCTCGCTGTTAATTGTTTCATTAAAACACATCCTTCTATGAATACACTTTTGTTTGTAAGCTGCAAAAAGACATAGTGCACCCTAGTGTGACCTACTTCTGTGTAAAAGTAGAAAAAATATTTTAACAAACATGGGAAATAAATTTGCACAATATCCGCCTTTTTAAGTTCAAACAGAATTTTTCTAAGGACTTGTCAGAAAAGCACTGTTTTTCTGACAAAATGCTGTAACTGAGGGCTTGGTCAAATGGTGAAGTAAATATGAAACACCAAGAGAGCTCTCTATCTGTGTCCTAATGGTCTTCATATATTATTTTTCCCTCTGAAACTTATGCAATTCAAGAAAAAAGACTCAAGCACAAGCTGCCTGCACTTTGGGATTCAGCTATCGCATTCAATCATCATGTCTCTGAAAAGACTTCGCACTCCAGTGCTGTGGATCTATGAAACAAACACCAGCAAGTTCTTCCTCTGCAAAGTTTTATTAGGGCTGTTGACCTGTTTAGTTCATAGAAACTGCTTTTACACAAGCACAGAAGTTGTGCTTCTCAAGGAAAAAAAAATCCAAACCCAACCCCTGGTTTGCCACGTGGATACAACTCAAGCTGACTCCAAGGGAACCGCTTGCAAAAGTTCTAACTGCAAAGGTAAAGCTACATCCAGAGGACACTGCAGATAGAGGACACATAAAAGCAGTGGGAACACATAAAACATGAAAAGGTTCCCTTGCAGTATTTAATGCTGACCCTCAAACTACGTTAAGAAGTCCATTAGAAGCTTTTTATTCCAAAAGTTAAAAAAAATACTCCATCACATTCAATGACAGTGTTTATCCAAGGCTTTAAGTAAACTCAGTAGCAGCTTCTTCTTAATCTTCCCATTTGCAAACCAGGACAACCTTCACTCCAACACATGTGCGTGACTTTCCTGTGCTAAGTACACAAGTGATGCAAACATGAAATGAGTTTCTGTAAAATAAACAGGACACAAACCTGCAATGCCTAGGACACGGCAGGTCCTGCCTTGATTCTCCTGCCTTGCAAACCTTCCCTGAGGATTATTTTTCCTCTTTGTTACAAGCAGTCTTTCTGGACACAGACTGCTGAAAAAAACCCCAACAGATTCTTAACATTTTTCTTCAGATTTTTCTTCAGAGTATCTTTCTGTTGGTAGATAGATGGATTTGAGCATGGGAAAATTTTAGTCTATATTCTAAGAGTACTGTGAAGAAATAGCCTCAGGCAGCTAGTTAAAAAACACACTTTTGACAGTGTGCCTAGATATATATGTGCTTTCATATGTATGCAAAGAGAAAACACACATAGGACAACCTATTCTCCTAGAGAAAAACCATTAAAAGAATTAATGGTTCCAAAATAAGGCTAAAATTGTGAGTGTAGGATTTTTATTTTTTATTAAGTAGCACTGCTTGGGAAATTATTTCTAATAATAATTACAGGTATGTAATTCCTTAAGTAAACAGCATATTCTCTAACTTTATGCCAACACTGCCTTGGCCTTATTATATATGCAAAAGAATCTGGACTTCGGCCACAGAGCATTTTTGTACTGCTTTTAATCAGAGCTTTCTGAAATCAATAGCATCCATGCGCTCCAGTGCACCAAGCTTGTTCCTCCGGGGTCAGGGAAGAGGCCCAGCTTAATACGCACTTAATTCAATTATGAGCTACATAGCAGCAGCCTCCAGTAAATTTTAACCTCTCCTCCATGCATCGTTTACTAACCCGCCATTAATTAAGCATAGTTATTAAACTAGCATGTTTATAATTACTGTATTTTCCATGAATGAACAAAAGCTATTTATGGGATCCAACCAAATGGCACTTGTTCATTCACGGTGTGGGACTGAATGCGGATGCCCAAAGCCAGCTGGCATTTCGACAGCACAAACAGCAGTCAATAGATGCATAGAGGCAGGTCAGTACAAATACCTTCTGCCCGGAAGAAAACACCATACTGGAATGCTTAAAATTCTTGCTTTTAACATTAACTGCTGAAAAAGGCACCACTGCCAGGTGCCTGGATACCCAGAGGGGCCAGCAAATGCATTAAAAAGCCCAACTCACAGGTATAACCCTTCTGCAGATCTAACAGGTTGCAATCCATCATCTTCATAAGTTCATTTGAAACAGCTTGGCATAAAGTACCATTAGATATTAGGAAATATTAAACACTAGTGTTACCACCACCCTCAAACACGTGTCTCCCATCAGACAAAACTCTGGAAAGAATCTGCTTTGGGTGATGATCAATGGAAAGATGTGGCCACAGATGGATGACTGACAACTCCTCTGCGTAACCAGCGGCGTGATGTCATAAAACACCGAAACCTGCGCAAGTGGATGGGGACACAGGATGTGCAGCCCACACCTTATCACTAAATCACATTCTGTATCCTCAGGTAAAAACATTAAGATTCTTCAGACAAAGTAGCAGATCACTCAGCACGTAAGTTTGACATTGCCTAAGACCATTTACCATTGGTCTAAGGCAGCTGCAGTGCTCAGATTAGGCACAGGTTAATGCATCATGCACATCATGCACTATCAAATTTAAACAAACTAGTCAAGTGACAGCAAAGCCAGAGAAACAAAGGATTTTCTGCTTACACCACTAATACAGAAACGTGTAACGAACACACAAAAACTCACATACAGGTTTGAACGAATAAAAAAGAGGGGTTTTGCCAGTCTTTGCCAAAATAAAATGCTAAAAAGTTTTGTGCATGTGGTTTTTCATTCATATGTAAATATATGACCCCAAGCCCCAAGACTGTATCTATTTGGGAATGTTTTAAGCATAAGCAGAGCAATGGGAAAGGAAGACTAGGTTTAGACTTAGTTCACAAAATCAGCAAGAAAATTGCCACTCATTTGCCTAGAAATGTAGCAAACAGGGTCATTTTCCAGATGCAAAATTACACACTTGTCATACTAGTGTCAAATCCCTCACAGGGAGGGGGATTGCACCCTGGCCACCTGCCTTTTGGATAGATCCCACTAACATTTTCCATTTCATATTCTTCATGAATGACTCTGCAAGGCACACGAAGGCAAGACCTGGGCTGCAGAACCCTGCTGCTCTGAATGGTGAGGCATAGTATAGAAAAGCAGAGAACCTTCAACATCAAAAGGACCATCATAATTCTACCCACTCAGGTGATGGTTTCCTTCTCCCCTAAAGTGGGAGAGGCCTTACATGGAGAAGAGGAAAGCAGGTGAACGGTCATAGAGTCAGTGGGCAGAGGGATACTGTCTGATGACCTAACTGCAGATCCTCTACTCTGAATTCAGGAGGAGGTATAAATGGCTCAATGTCCAGATGGAGATCAGTGACATGTGGTGTTCCTTAGGGGTCTGTACTGGGACCAGTTCTGTTTAATAGCTTCATAACTGACATAGACAGTGCGATTGAGTGCACCCTCAGCAAGTGTGCAGATGACACCAAATTGAGTGGTGCAGTTGACATGCCTGAGGGATGGGATGCCATCCAGAGGAACCTGGACAGGCTTGAGAAGAGGGCCCACGTGAACCTCATGAGGTTCTGGAAGGTCCTGCACCTCGGTCAGGGCAACCCTCAGTTTCAGTACAGCGATTGAGAGCAGCCCTGCCAAGAAGGACTTAGGGATACTGGTGGATGAAAAGCTGAACATGAGCCAGAAATGTGTGTGCAGCCCAAAAAGCCAATTATATCCTTGGCTACATCAAAAGAAGTGTGGCCAGCAGATAGAGGTGTTTGTCCAATGATGGGACAAGGGGCAATGGGTGCAAGCTGGAGCATAGGAGGTTCTATGTGAACATAAGGAAAAACTTTTTCACTGTGAGAGTGACAGAGAATGGAACAGGCCATGATTCTGTGGTTCTGCCTCTCTATTCCACCCTGGTGAGACCTCACCTAGAGTACTGTGTCCAGCTCTGGAGTTCTCAACACAAGGGGGACATGGAGCTGTTGGAGTGGGTCTAGAGGAGGGCCACAAAATGGTCCAAGGGATGGATCACTTTTCCTGTGAGAACAGGCTGAGAGAGTTGGGGTTGTTCAGCCTGGAGAAGAGAAGGCTCTGGGGAGACCTTATAGCTGCCTTTTGATACTTAAAGAGGGCTTATAGGAAAGATGGGGACAGACTTTTTAACAGGTCTGGTCTTTTTAATGGTTTTAAACTAAAAGTGGGTAGATTCAGAATAAATATAAGAAGAATTTTTTTTTTACTATGAAGGTGTTGAAACACTGGAACAGGTTGCCCAGAGGTACTAGGTACTAGATGCCCCATCCCTGGAAACATCCAAGGTCAGGTTGGACTGGGCTCTGTGCAACCTGATCTGGTTGGGGATGTCGCTGCTCACTGCAGGGGGCTGGACTTGATGACCTTTAAAAGGTCCCTTCCAACCCAAACCATTCTATGATTTGTCAACAAACAACAGAAAGACAGCTACATGGAATGTAGACCCCATCCTTGAGTCTCTGGTTTTACAAATGGGAACACTTCAGAAGATACATTAGATAAAAAACACAAAAACCTTCTTCTTACTCCTTGTTTTAAAATTATTTTGAAATCCTTGTCTTATTTTGCTTCGTAGTCAGAAAGAAGCAGCGTTCTGCTTTGCCAGCAGCATTAAAAAGCTTTCACACGTGTTCTCAACAGCATTGCTACACAGCCCCTACTCACTGAAACACATTTGCAACTCAGGAGCAATTACCCGTGCAGCATATTGCATTTTGGCCTTCTCATTTGTCTTCTAACAATTATTCTGCTTTTCAAAGGACAAACTCCTCCCTTTGCACGAGCAGATGGGGAAATGTCATCTCTCGTTCTTAGAGGAGCTTTGACCAATGTTCTGACTTGGGCATTAAATAGAGCAGAAGTCTGCAGAGCTACCTATGCTTAATGGCTTTTTTTTTTTATGCATGAGCTCTGCTGTCAACAATGTCAGAAGGAAAAAAAATGAGTTTGCACGCAGCGTTTGTCAGCTGCTCGCTTACTATGCAGCAAGGGCCTGGGAGCAGCAAAAAGCAAAAATCAGAGCCCCCATCATTTAAATTTATAATCTGCAAAATCAGGACAATGAAGGAAAACAGCAGAAATTGGCCCAAGTAGTAAAATTTAGACCAAGATTTAAAATGCTGAAGGTACAGGAGAGCTCAGGAGCACCAGTGATGACCGATAAACATGTGGGACGGCAGGGAGGCATGCAACTGAAAGAGATGGAGGAATGCGCACAACATGGAAAGCTGTAGGGCAGCAGAGCCTGCCCCTGGACCAGGGAAGCACAAAAGCAGCTGAGAGAGGAGGAGCACAGGGAAAGAGGCAGCCTGTGAGGTGCTTTTGCTCAGCTGGGGCCGCAGGATGATGAGCGGCAGTGGTGGGGACAGCCAGGAGCGGTGTCCCAGAGACAGGGTGCGAGTGGAGGCGCCTAGCACCATTCATGGCATCGCTGGAGATGACAGCAGGCTCCCAATGTGGGAAACACAAAAGCACTTTATTGCAACCAACAGCTGGCAATGTCCACTACATTCAAAGGTTGTAAATCAGTTTGCATTATAATCTCCCAGGTTTGCAAGCTCGTAACATATCGTATTTGGTGTCCAGAGAAAGATCTGCCACTAGCTGATTTTGGTTTGTTTTGTTGGGGTTTTTTTAGGAGGAGGAGGAAAAAATAGTTTTCACTAGTTTTCAAACTCTTTACTTTCGTATTGCAGGTGAAGATGAGTGGGTTAAGTATAGCTGTGAAAAGAAAGAAGAAATAAAATTGCATTTCAGCTGAACAAATTCCCCTGAAACCTGGAAGAGGTGTGATCTCCCCAAAGGAAGGGGGTCCTTGATGGTGAGGAAGAGGGATGCAAGCAGCTATGGGAGAGCTCAGCTTACTCCCACTTGAAGGACATACTTGTATATACTATGAATAGCTCTCCATAGAAATATATATCAGTAAAAATAAGTATAAGAAGAATTTCCTTTATCACATGATTGCCCGAGTGCACCATCAGGATCTGCGTAACACTTTCAATTTTAAGCTGCTCTTTATAACCAAACTTACCAACACTGCTTAAGACTGTCTAACAGTAGCTGTAAACACACTCAGAGCAGAGCAGCTAGATTGAGCTTAAATACACTGCATATCTGCAATTTTTCCTCTTCATAACTATTTGCTAAAGATGTACGTTATAAACTCCATACTTCAGATGGCAAACTGTGGCATGCAGGCCACTGCTGTTACTTACAAACTTTGCTATCCCATTTACAGGTTGGATGAGGGCTTTTGGTTTTTACATCAAGCGACAAAGGTAGAATAAACATCACAGAGCAGTTAGTCAGCCAAGTTTCAATGTCTCAGATGGGACCCAAGAAGACATCTCCATGATGTGCTTTGGCTCTCAAACCAGACTACTGGGAGCATAAGAGAAATGGTAAAGTACTGAGTAAATATGGGTAACGACGACTGAAGGATGCAGTTGCAGATGCAGCTGCAAACACATCTTTTAACTGTTGTCTTGTTGGCAAAACAGATGCTTAGAAAAAGGTACAAATTACTGCAAATGTCAGGAAGCTTGTGCTGCACATCCTTTCTCACCTTCATGAGGGAACAAAACTCTGTGTGTTGGTATGGTTCAAGTCCCTTCTTGGGTGCATTTTTGTTTTTCCGCTGAGTTGTTCTTTTAGCACATCTGTTCTCCTTCACGTGCACTAAGGGCCAATGTGAGGTTATGCTCCACCTTTCTGAAAGAAAGATCAGGAGTCTGGTTGGAAACATGCCCTCTTTCTGCCCTCTTCTGAGCTGTGAGGGTCTACATATGTAACCATTTCTCTCCTTGTTTACATTCCTTCATTCAGGGATCTGCTTAGAGACCTCTTCACAACTTGATCACACATCTTCAAGAGAATGTTTACTTTGCCAGTGGTGCCTGTACTAGGTTTGGATACCTAAAATCCCTTCTCTTACTGGGATCTGGGCACTTTTAGATTTTACTTCTGAAAAATAAAAGGCCAAAAGGTGAATTTAATAATACTAGCATCCTCAGTCATCCAGTTTGCTCTGTATCCCCTCTTTCCC
>NW_010166384.1:13287-14443 GCF_000695765.1 Mesitornis unicolor
AATTCAGACCTGCAAAGCCAAAAAGCTTTCTGGCTGTTTTCAGGAGGATACTGAGCATCACTCCTGTTGCAAAGGAGAGGACAGATATGCACAGCCTGGAGAGGACATGAATGTGCTACCAGCCATTGCAGGGCTTGGCTGCATCATGGGACTGCACCTGAAATGCCAACAAAACCTAGGGAAGGCCACCAAAAGGCTCTTGCAGCTGACAGAGCAAGAAGCCGTTCAGAGAGGTTATAACTCCTCTCACCTCCAGGGAGTCTGGAGCATAAAAGATATTCTTGTACCAGATAAGAGTAAGAGACCCTGTTAGGGAGACAGAGACAGACTTAATTTGCCAAGTTAAGCCATTGCATTCACGGAGCTGCTCTGCAGCACTTGCAGTATTGACATGAGCAGACAGTAATTGCCAGGATTGTTTTCTGCTGAGCTCTCCCTTTCCAAAAAAGTCATTACCCAATCAGTATGGAAAGTCATTAGCTAATCCCCTAAGGATCACACTGTTAACAGAATTTGGTGGACTGCCTGGACACTGGCTGAAAATATTATATATGAACACACAAACGAAGGAAACATCTTAAGCATTACTCAGAGGGGTCGTCAGCGGCACTGTGCAGAGCCCCGTGCTTGTACACTGGGTGCTTTTTTGTGCCAAGTTCAATCCAACCGATTTCCCAATAGAATTTGGGAAAATTTCTGAACTGTCCTAAATTGCTCTAGTCTGTAACTCCCCACAGTTGCTGCTGCATTTCTAAAGGCATGTCCCCTGGTGCCAAGAAGAAGAACAACTGCAGATGTGGCCCTGCACCAGTGGAGAAGAAAAACATCGATGGGCAACTCGGAGCATGTTTGGTGCCAAAGCAGAGAGCACAAGAGCTGTCCTCTCTCAGACTGCCAGAGAACAACATGTATAGCATCTATGCTTATTCAGCAGAAGCAACAATATGCTCACTCTCGATCCAAATTAAAATTGTACTGCACGATAAACCAGTCATGTGCAGGACCCAGATTAACTAATGCAAGACCACAGGCTAACGAAAAAACAACCTCAGGATTAAAGATTAGAGCATAGGGAATTGGCTGAGGCACAGGGAAGACAAAACAGGCCAAGGATATCAAGGATACCCAGATTTAGCAAAATCAGGGAAACTAGGGA
>NW_010166384.1:14474-40773 GCF_000695765.1 Mesitornis unicolor
AGAGAAAATTGCAATTTGAGATAAGAATTTTCAAGGATTACTTCTTAAGGATACAAATTCCAGTCAGAGTCCTGGGGTTTGGTGGGAGACCATTGCTGGCCAGGGTGAAAACAGCCTAGGTGCCATCTTGAGTAAACAACTTCTCTAGAAGTAATGATTTAGTTAAGGCCCATCTTATGTCTAAATGCATAGCAGCTGTGGTTTTTACCAGTTATTTCTCCATAAAAGATGTGTCTTACTATGAAAGATAGTGATTTGCACTGAGTTAGTTGACAGAAACTGGTGGTTACCATGGAAGAGAAAACAAACTTCAATTTCTGTTAGGTCTGCAAATCCCAAGTACTTCCCTAAATGAGCTGCATGCATGCAAAACATCCCCCTTGGGCCCCAACACATAGAGGGGTGCATTGCTGCACAGACAGGGACGTAATGGTGGCTTGATGATCATCTGCACCTGGTGGCATCCATGACATGATGGTGATGGAAGCACGTAGAGGTTAAAAGTAAAAAAAAAAAAAAAAACCACCCTGATTTACAAAGTGCAACATCACATTTCTAAGAGCTGGGAATGTAAAGCTAAGTAAATGCACTAAGTACCTCTTGGTAGATAATGAGAGTTTTCTGTTCTTACTAGTCAGAGTTCAGACCTTAAATTTAACAGAAGCCCTCATCAAAAACTGTGAGCAGCCCAGCTGTCACAAACCTTTCTCTCAGCATCTCTGAGCAGCCCAAACACTGACATACAAAGCACTTCAGCTCAGATGCAGATACATTATTCTCTGCATAGAAGCTATTATCCCAGCTGTATTGCTCTGACAGACACTTGTGTCAAGCAAGGCATTGCCTATCAGTCTTCTTCAACAATGTATTTATTCTCTGCAACAAAGCACTTAAAAGATTTTGGGGAAAAGTGATTATAAAGGAAAAAAAGGCAAAAAGCCCATGCCCTGTACAAGTACACACCCTTAGCAGTCTTCACTTGGTTATACCCAAACCAGTAAGACCTACCTCAGCTGGAGGAGGAGATCCTGCCCGTACACCCTTTGCAATGGCCATACCCAGAGCCTTTGCTCTTTCTTGCCTGGCAGCTCAGAGCATTTCCATCCTGTTGACACAGGCACATCGCACTTGCAATTAACTTTGACTGTCTATAATTTGAAGAGAGGATATGCCACACCACATCACACAGCACAAATATCCCTCCATGTGGTACCAACTGCGCTTTTTATAAACTAAGCACCAGTTTCTGCTGCAACATTTCTTCCAAGAAACTAAAGCAGAGTGCAAAATAATGCTTGAAAAATGCTGATTTTATACACATAGAGAATCGGAGTAGCTACATCATAATATTTTGCTGAAGTGAAATACTAATTGCAGGTCTGTGGTGCTACCTCCTCTCTTTGTTGGAAATATTAGTGAGATAGTCTGTATCCATGGCATGGTAGCTGTGATCTGTTGAATAAATTTGGAACTAGAATTAACTTAGTAGGGTTTTTTTCCCCTGTTTTTATATTGCTTTTACGAGAGAGTAACTAGAAAACCCACCCACACAACCAAATATTCAGCTGCAAGGAAATAGCCTGAAGCCATTCAAATCCACAGAGCAACCCCAGCTCTGGTTGCCCCAACATTAGAAAGTTGCCCATGGTATCCTGGAAGATTTACAATTTCTGCAGCAGGGATCTGAGGTAAGAAGGAAGAAAAAATGCCCATGATTCTCTGAATCTTTGCATTTTAGAATTTGAAAGGAAGAAAGAAAAACTTCAATTGCTATTGTATGAGAAGGATCTCGAGCAATGTTTTGTCTTAGATAAGTTTTGGGGGTTTTTTTTTGTTATGTGTGTACTTATATCTGGTAAAGTCATCTTTATAAAGAGGTTCAGAAAGAATAAACTTCTTAGAAATAAAGATAGCGATCACAGATCATAACCAGCATTTTCCCATGATTCATCTCCACTGTATACAGCAAGAAAGCTTCCAAGACAACCTACTAGGTGAATAACAGAAATATTCCACGTTTTGGATATTTTACTGCAAGGCTGTGTGTCCTTCTGAAGAAAGACTAGGAAAAATATTATTTATTCTCAGAAAGAGAGGTCTGAACATAGTAACAGTCTTCAAAGCTGTGAAAGGTTACAAAAAGGACAGCAGTCAATTGTACTCCATGCCCGTTGAGAGTAAACCAGAAATTAATCAGCTTAATTGCCCGCAAGGAATATTTAGGCTATGCATTACAAAAAAGCTGCAAGGACAGGGTGCAGAGGAACAAGCTAGCAAAAGATGTGTAATGTCCTCTCCTTAGGTTTTTAAAAGAACAGGCTAAGTAAGCTAGGATCCATCCATCCATGGCCTAAGTATATTAGTCCTGCTCCAGGATGGGCAGTTGAATCCCACAATTCCCAGTATCCCTCTGGTCCTGTGTTTCATTGACTTTTTGGTCCACACGCCTCCTTGGAGCAAAAACAGATAACCAGTAGCAAACAGACATCATTCCCCCCAGCAGCTGTGAGCGCTCCTATGGAATGCTATGTCCTCACCAAGAATGCAGACAGGTATTTCTCTATACTGACCCCAAAGCCCAGTGCAAGAAAACAGATATTCGCATGGATGCACCCATTTTCAGGCAGCTAAGCATGGGTAACCCAAACATCAGTGAAAGAAAAGTTTTCTGCTCTGACTTCAGGAGCAAAGCAGACACTTCCAACCCCAAGTAAACAGGCTTGGGAGGGATTACATCATTCAGCCAGAGAGAACGATTCCCATAGCACCATTGGAGGGAAGAAAATCCACAAGTGAAACAACACAGTCAGCACTAGAGTGACCACAAGTGCCATTACCTTGCTTACAGACCCACATTGAACTCAAATTATTTGCAGTAGTGATGCACGGGAGATGATGACTCAGAGACCCGGCTGATTCTGCAGCTCCATATCAAGTGGGGACATCTCCTGGCTTCCTACTGAGCTCCTGATGTGTATGAGCACCAGTTCAGTGTCCACAGGCAGCTCCTATGTTTGGGATCCATGTAAGTTTCTGCAGTTTGTATGGCAGCAGATCGCACCAAAACGGTGAGTATTTTCAAAGAAATTCCCCGAGGCAGAGGAAAACATCTGGCACCTCCCTACAAAGTCTTCCCTGCCACCCACACATGGGCTGGACACCACATTGTGCTGTCAAAAACCTCAATCTGCTTTTAACAACTAAGGAAAAACATTTCCGGCAAAATGAAACTTAACCTAAATGTTCCTTTCCCAAATGATTCCTCCTCCTTTCTGGTTACATTTATGGGGGGAGGAAACACATGAGTTAGGAAAACAAATGAATAAATCACTGGTCACTCCCATCCCACAAAATGTCTCCTTACCCCTGAGAAAAAGGACTTTCAAACTCTGAAACAGACCATTAAAGATAAGCAATGCACCCTGCCAAAAGCTCTCAAATTAAACTAAGTTCTACCTTGTCTTGGTTTCTAATTGATCTAAAGCTTAGAATCCGCCTACGTGAAATGCCAGCAAGGCAAGGCACAAAGCAGGGCATGGAGCACTATCCCGGGATACACACACGCAATGCAACGGCAGCAGTGTATTTTCAGCCAAATCCCACAGAAACCAGCTGTGAGTGAGTGGCTCTTCCCCTAAAGAACTGCACAGCAAAAGCCAATGAGTCCCACTCACAGCCAGATTTTAAATTTCAGGGCTGAGCTCAGCAAGCCAGAGTTTAAAGCAGAGACTTACACTTTTCTTGGTGGTGGTGAAAGTCAATTAATTCACAAAGAGGAAAGAAAAGTTTAGTGCCTTCGAGGAGTTGATGGTTCTGGTGCACTGGGTGATTGAGGGGGTTTGTAGGGGTCAGCACTTCGCAGTCGTTTTTTACAACCCTGTCCTGTTAAGTCTTCTATGCCTACATGCTGCATTCAACAACAGATCCAAATGCACACTGTTATGTATTCTTGGAGTACATCACTGCATGGGGTTATTTACTGCTTGTTGCAGCTTCTCTGTGTCCTTTTCCCTGCTAACACATTTCTGGACATTTGGGATGTGGAGCTGAACCATTTCCACACTGCCAGCACTGCTGCCAACACCAATGCCACAATGCCTCTCCATTAAGCTTCTCATTTCAGTTTTATCATTGGCACATATGTACTGCCCTCTAATATTTAAGAAAAATTAAGATAAACAGTATACAATGTAGCCCTGATACTACAGTATACTCCTTGCCAAAACAGGGATGCAGAATTGTAGCACTCAAAATCATACAGGCATCTCAATCCCAGTTAAGGGCTCCCAATACTTACCCTGGCCATGGGAAATCAGACTGGTTTGGAGAGTACATGACGTCTTGCCTTCCTGTCCTATTCTTCCAGCTATCTGAAAAGAACTTAATGAAGCTCTTCAAAAGGCCATAAGAGGAACATACTCACATAAGAAGCTCACAAATTAACATTCAAATTACCGCTTTTCTTTTTGTTATACTTAGATGACAGTCAAAGATAAGTGGACAGCATGAATAGGAAGGCCTGTGCACCAAGCCTGCTGCCCATGCAGGTGCATGTTAACAACAGGTGTGCAGTACCACTCTTGAGTGTTAACCTCCCCACCGAACAGGAAGAAAGCATGCTTACATATAACATCACAAACAGTTACAAAGTCTCATCATTCCCAATGAATTCAGCCCCAGCTGTAAGATTTCATGTACCTCAGACAGGGATCTCTGCATGTCTGACTCTGCAGATACAACCTGATACTGCAGATCTTTGCATTAATTCTATTACTGAAAGGATCTGACGTTATTAATTTTTACATCCATTCAATTGCATATCCTTTTGCTGACAAATACTTTTAGGACAAAAGAATTAAAAAATCACTACAATTAAATCCTTTTTGATGGTTTCCATCAAAAAAAAAGAAAAAAAATCAAAGCCATGAAAGAGAGGCAGACATTAATTAATAAACACATCCACAAGGCAAGCTCTAAACCTCTTACAAGACTTTGCCAGAAATACTCAATAGCTGGGAGTTTCTGATGAAAGCCGCATTAAGTCAGCTTGTAAATCAATTCCAGCTTTTCCTCTGTAACTCAAGAAAGTCCTGGGCACTCACAGAAATTACAGAATTTGGAGAGAGGGAAGGGCAGACCGAGGCCACAGAGCAGAGGAGTCTCACACCAGATTTCCTTGGAGCCATTACAAGTGTCTATCATCATTTAGCTTAAAAACCCTTCGCAATATAGGCCAGCTCAACAATAATCATCATCATCATCAGTCCTTCTGTAGAAAAGCTGCTTGTCAGAGCAAAAGCAAGCGGACAGCAGTTTGCTCATGGCCAGAAACAAGCCTTTTTAAGTCTAACAAGGATCAAGCCAGGACCACTCTATGAGACGCTGTTCTCCTGACTGATTTTCTGTTTGGCTTGATCAACCAGTGGTGGCTCCTCCAGGTGAGTATTTTGGCTGGATACATCTAACACAACACTTCAGAATGCACCATTTCAGTCATCAGGGCCCAAATGTGTCCCCCACTGGGGGCTGGACGATGGTGCTGAGGTGCACAGAGCCCCACGGCCACCAGCCGTCCCTGTTCCCAGGAGTGCAGTAGGAAGACAACTTCTTCCAAAGACCCAAAGCACCAAACCGACACTCCTCCAACCCTGGTAAATACAGAGCAGACACAGAGACCTCAAAGCAGTAAGAGAAAGAGGTATTTCATAGGAGGTTTTTTTTAATGAGATCGAAAAGTTTACCTTTACTTAGTTATGAGCAAAAAAAAACCAGTTCTGATCCATCTCATCTTCCTTTTTTGTGTTAGTAGCTTTTCTGTTGATGTTCTCTCTGGTTAAAAACAACGGACTTAATTGTCCTGTTGCACTTTCAGCTTTAAAGCCAACAGTTCATTGTATCAAGGCAGAAAATATAGTTTTATAACCACTGCTAAATAAATCACTTTAAACATTATCCAGCTTAAATAGGTTTTCAACAATTACGATGAATTACAGAAGTGATTTGTAAGCATATTAGTTACAGATGCATGTGTACCAATCTGCTAGCCAAAACACTTCAAGATCAAAGGAGAAGCTGAAAGCGGACACGAGTATTTATTATCTTGATGAACACCATGTTCGAGGAGAAGTCACCGCGGCCGTGGGCTGTATAAGTACAGAACAAACTGATACTGTTCTCAAAAGCTGAAGTACGGGTCATGAAACAGATGCAGGCAAGGGGGTACGAGTCAAGGATGAGTGGATGCATCAACACTTCACTTTTTAATTTCAGTGTATTGAGAAAGGTATACTTAAATCTCACTTCATCATGCTGCCTCTGTCATCGGGTAACCATTATGTAAGGCAGTATAATTAAAAACAAACTTTTCACTCCCCTGCAGTAGTTATGCAATAACTTTCAATTAACTGAGATCTTTCATGTTTAAGAGAACATTTAAGGAGTTTAAGTTATAACTCAGAACATTTCCTCATAGCTTCATATTCAAATCCTCCAACAGAAACTCTCTGCATCTTCTTTCTCATCTTTCCAGTACAAAGATGGTTTGTCAGGTTTTATTTGGTTTTATCTGCTTGCAAGATGCTGTCTTGGGGTCCTAAAAATGCAGAGACATATTTTGTGCAATCTGTCAGCAACTGTCTTCAGATGCAAGGCTTCAGGGAGCCGATGAGCTCTTTTCTTATCAGAATGAGTCACAAAAATGGATTATCCACACTTAATCCGCCTCACACGGGTGAATTTGCTGATTTTTTTGTTTAATAAAAATATAAATACAATGAAAATTGGCCTGATGAAACCTTGTAAGAACAGTTCTCCCTTGGGATGCCCTAGCAGAAGATAAATACGCTCTGCCATTTTAGCTAAAGAGCTTCCAGCACCCATTTCCTCCTTCTCCAAAAGCAAGCATCTCCCTGTTTCCAGCACCCATGCCTGGCACTGTGGACGGATTCTCCCATGTCCTTTGTTTTTTGGTCATATCATGTGCACCCATATGATGCTCAGTAGCTGTGTTTTGGGGGTTCTTTCACTTTTTTTTTTTTTTTTCCACAAAGTCATCTTCTCTTCATTAAACAAGTAAGAAATCATTTAACCTGTTTTCTTCACAAAACATTTTCACCATAAAAGTCTTATTATTCTACATTCGCTTGAAATGCAAATATGTTTTACAAAATTGTTCTGCTAATTTTCTTGAAAGCCATTACCTTGCACGATCAGAAGCTCCTCACTGAAACTCTCTTTCTGTTAAATCTCAGAAGAACAAATCCTGATCTTGGGAAACCTCCCTTCCATTTTGAACAGGGATTTAGAAAGAGATGTGTGAGTTTTGCTGCTGTTCACTAATCCCAGCAGAGAGAAAAAGGAATCCAAACTGCATGAAAGCTCATCCCTGAAAATAATGTGATTTTCCTACAAGATTTAAAAAAGGTATCTATTCATAGATTCGAGCTTAAAGAGGAAAAAAAGAAGTCTTCATACTTCTAACATATGGTCCATGGCCAACTTTTACTGCAAAGCTGCCCCATCAGGCAATGAGCTGACGGACAGAATGGAAACCAGGGCTTCATCTTTATGGTTATTTCCTTTCTTATTGGATTTGGGTTTTTAGCTTCACTCTGAAACACTGCCATGCTACATTTAGTATGTCGTAGCTGGCATCACTTTAAAGGCCCCAGCAGAGCTCAGTCAGCAAACCAGATTAGTTACACCATGCAGGGAGGAGGGCTTGTGCATTTTGGGGAGCGATGGGGAAGCAGGAAGACATCCCATTGTGGTGGTGAAAGCAACAATGGTGGAGGGAAAGGAAGGGGGGGGAAACAAGTCCGCTCTTAAATTTGACTCTTAAATTTGACTTTCATCTTAGACAGCGTGCTCTACTTAACTGCACAAGGCCATTATGCACGGATATGACTCAACCGTCCTAGGAGACTGTCGCAGACTGCATTGCACGTGAACAGTCTCGCTGAGGGAGCAGAAGTTGGTGTCTTGTCGTGCCACATCACATTTCAGGGTAATGCACCCTGTCAAAGCTGTGGAGCAACGCAATCAGTGTCTGCATCAGTGCAGCCAGGGTCCTTCGGGTGATGTGTGGAGGCAGAGGTGGGCAAGCATCCTGAGCAAACCCATGGCACTCAACAGAGCAGCAGCACCCCTGCCTAACACCCCTTCATCTCCAAAAGAGGTTCTTCAGGGTTCCACCTTCCACTTATGTGAAGAAGGCTGCAGCGGGATCCACCTCCACCCACCAGTACCGTACCTAATTTGACAGCCAAATTGAAAATAGTCTGGGGCCAAGTGCTTCCCATAAATCACTCCTTTCTCTGCAAAAATCCACTTAATGGAATTAAATGAAGGATCCATTTGGCCCATGGAGTATGTAAAGTGCAGAATTAGATTTTATCTCATTCCATTACAGAAAGTTCCAAAGTGGAGAAAAACTTTCAGTCATAGGCTGCTAAAAGTTATTATAAAAATACAGTGCAAAAATAGGGAGGGTTTTTTCCCCTTCTACAAACCATTTTAAAATATATGGTTTATTCAAGGCATGTACGTTATTAAAGAATTATAGATTACAGCTACAGAGAAAGTGGATAAGGAGAAAAGTTTAATTATTTTAAAATTTTCTTTTTCAGTTTTCCAGCCAGACAAGAAAAATCATTAAAGCAGAACCATCAGGATTACTTCACAAGCAGAAAAAAAGCCCTGTACATGCAACTTAAGACACCAAATGAAGTTAAACACATATTTGACAATCTTCTATTCATTAATTACAATTTCCAAAATCTATTTCTAACGTAAAGTTAAGGTACCACATTTTTCCCTCTATCCTGTCACTTTTTTGACTATTTCAGCATTTTTTCCTCTAACACAGGAAGAGGAGGGTTTGTATTATTTTGGACCTACCCCTTGGAAACTTAGCTTTCTCAGCAGTCAGACTTTGCTAAAGGGTGCGACTCCCTTCTCTGTCAGAGGAGTATACCCTGCATAGCTTATCTTTTTGGGAAGAGATAAAGGAATAGCAAAACAATTGCATAAAATACTATTAATATCTGAGAATTATACCACCTTGTCAATACACGAACAGCATGTAAAAGGATAAAAACGCATTAGGTCATGTTTTGGGCACAAACCACTAGTTTGCTTTCAGCTCTGAGCCTCTAGCTTTGCCTGTGTCACCTCTGACAACGCTTTGCTGCCCCCATTGACCATCACCCAAGGGCTGTGTAGCATCACTCACACCTGCCAGCTCTGGCTTACGCTGTCTTCAACTCCCCAGGAGAAAAAGTATGCAGTATTTATATAGCAAAGATGGTTTTGCAACCATAATATTACTTCAGCATGATGTGCACACAGAGTGCCACCTTGGGGCAACCTGGTATTAAGTTATCCAGATATTTTGTCACTATAGGAACTACAGACTGGATTAACTTCAGCTCACTTCCATTGCCTAGCTAATATATCTGAATGCATGTTTTAGCTGCCAGAGAAAATCTGGCTTTTTTTAAGGAATGATTCATTGGATTTTGCTAGACATCGACTTGAAGGCTACCTGGACTGCCCAAAGCACTGCCAGTTTTTATGCACCGAATGCAAGAGCAAAAGCTCTGAGACCATTTGTACATGGTCATATGAGGGCACACCTAGAAACCTGTACACTGATTAAATTAATAAAGCCACAAAAAAAACCCACACTCTGCAATAGATCTAGCCTCTGCCTCCAACAAGTCAAGTATTGCTCAGGGAAGAAAAAATACACAGAGCTAATTCTTGGAGAAATTACTAAAACTTAAACCACCATACTGCTGTCATAAACGCTGAGCTGTTCCTACTCTTCTCTTACTGCTGTGGAGGCAGCGCAAAGCCCCCAGTCTCAGGGCTTAGCTCTGCTGCAGTTAGCCCAAGATCAATCAATGCAATCTCTTACCTCTGATGTCCAGCCTCAGCCTGCCATGGCAAGCACAAACTCTCAACCCTGTGTCCAAGAAACATGCAAAACCCGCTGACAGTCCCGCACACGCAGCAATGTGATGGTGCAGAGGGGTTTCCAGGATCTGTGCCTAACCCACAGGAGTACAATGATCCAAAAAATAACTGTCCAACCTCAGCATCACACAGAGTCATTAGATAGCAGAGGAGAAATGCACAGAGGCGAGAAAGAACTGCATTTTTGTAACTCCTACACTTCTTCCAATAATTTAATGTGAACAGGAAAAAACATCAGCCATTTCTAAAATTATATCTAAAGTATTACTACCATGTGTGTGGAGAAGGGTTTTTTACACTTGTATTCATTGCAGAGCTTAAATCCTGGAACAACCTCAAGAGAAAAATGAAAGAAGGGTGTCTGCTGCAGAGCCTGTGTGTGCACCACAAACCACCCAGCGCCCTGGCACAGCTCAGCCCCATCAGCAGCTCAGCTCCAGAGTGCCAGTATTGAAATAACCAGAGTGGGAAAGCTTCCAGAGCCATTACCTACCCACTTTTACACTAGCAAGTACAATTCATACTGATTTTCAGATGCTCCCTTTTTTTCTTCAGTAAATAATAAAGCTACATGAGGAAAACAGCAATGGGATTTAGAGTAAAGAGGTTCAGTGCTCAGAATAGACCCCTTAAAGGTGTACGAGGAGAAAAGGGATGAGAGAGGTTACAAAAATAAAAGTATATATTACCTGTGGAACACATACTGAAGCAGTTTCTGCTCTTATACACAGCGGTGGCATCTCCCACAGGGCAAAACCTGTATGCAACCGTCCTTGAGCAGGCTGAACAGCAAAACACACACATGAGAAATGCCCCTAAGTTGGAACAGGCTGGTCTCTACCAGCCCACCAGTAGGAAGATAATCCATAAATCCATTTCTCCATGTCCTTCCTTATAGGGTTGAGTGGATTAAGGAGAAAGAGGGGCTATGAACGTCTCTGCATCACAACCACAGACCAAGCAACGGCATGCAGAAGACTGAGACTATGCATGTTGTCAGAAGGACAGCTGCAAGGAGCCCTTATCTGGGTGATCTTCTGCTCATGCAGTTTAATTTACCAGCCATGCAAAAGTCGTACATATGGCAATGAAACACAAGCTCCTGTCTTCTGCACCGAAGGGTCAAGGAGAATCAGTGAAATGTGGCTTTGCTGCCGCTGCACTGGACCAGCTTTACACAGGCATGGATCCTTTGAAACCCCAAAGTGCGCCTACACAGGAAAATTCATCTCTGTTAAAGTAAATTTGGATGCAAAACAAAATTGCTCTGCTTGGTTAAAGGCACATGGAAGGAAATAAAAAGCATTTGTAGTAAAGCATCTGTAATAAAAGTTCTGAGAGACCAACTAATGGGGAATTCATAATGAACAGCATCTCATGAAGACAGGTCCTTAGTTTCATCCTCACCACCTGAGACCCTCCAGCCAGGCAGGAAAACACCAAATACCAACACAATCAGTGAAAACAAATGGTCTCATGCTTTTTTTCTGGAGACCTCTGCAGTGGGAAGCAAGGCCAGTGCCAAGCAGAGAGAATGGTAAATCATTCCCTGACCTAGATGCCAGGTTTTTGGAGGGATGTTTCTGCAGCCTGCAATGAGAAAGTCAGGCCCCAGACTTGCGTCATCCCACCCCTGAGTCATCTCACCACGCTGCTCCTCTCTCCTACCATCCCTCCTCAGCCGGGTTCACATAATTGCTACCGCAGAGCTGCAATCATCCTTGTGCAGTCAGAGCAAAGCCAGCATCCCCACCCACGCACCTAAAAAGAGCCACGCTCAGCCCAAATTCAACAGCTGAACATGAAATTGAGAGCCCAGGATGAGAAGGAGAGGTGAAGAGGGCTCCCTCAGGACTCCTGAAGGAGTTCAGGCAGGGGATGCTGCCTGGGATGTAGGATGCCCTACATTCAGAGGACGGGAGTGGGGACAGAGCGGCGGTGGGGGATGGATGATCTGTGCCTCCTCATGCCTATGACCAGGTTATGTCAGGTGCTATTAAGGCACAAAGCGTGAGCGCATGTTTCTGAAACCCCACTGCAGACTGCTCCAACAGCCCTGAAATAAAATCTCTTTTTTAAAAAAAGAGCTTCTCTTTAAAAAAAAAACCACCACACCCTAGGCAGCAGTTAAGAAAGAAAAACATGCAATGAAATACAGGGGAGCAAACCCAGAGGGGCTGCACCTCCAAAGCCACCCTCCTCCCGCGGGTTTTGGGAGCATCGCTACCGTTTCGCCCGCTCAGCTCCACCGCCCTTCCATGTCCCCCGAAGGCAGAGCCGCAGCCGCCGGGGAGCTCCGCTGTGCCTTCAAAGAGCCTAAAATGGGTCAGCGGAACGGAGAGAGAAAACCTGATTTCAGCATGAAGCGAGCGGGCAGACCTGCTGGCTGAGAGACGGCAGAAGGCGGGGAAAGGCTCTGCATCTCCATGGAGGCACAGAAAGGCAAGGACTGCTGGTCCCCTCTCCCAAAACCACAGAGAGGAAACTGTGCTTCCCAAATCCATAATGGGATGCAGGGAAGCACATTTGGTAATGGGGGAGTATGAGAAGATAAGTGTGTGTCCCTGCCCTCCATACGCCATTCTGCCTAAAGCCATCCTCTCCCACCCTCCCAGTCAATTTATTCTGACTAAAACTGAGTGACACAATTTTAATCCACCTAAATTTAAAACTCCTTGTGAGCCTGATGGCCATGTCTTGCACCCTCCTTCCTTGCAAACCCATGGACATCAGAGGAAGAGCTGCAGCAACAATTGCCAAACTCAGGCAGCATCTTTTGGAAGCAATGAAAAATGCTAAACAGGACAAACAGTAGAGCATGAAGAGGAAACTCGTTTCTCCGTTACTCTAATGGAGACTTTTTACCTTAAAATAAAATAGGCCAAAACCACTACTGCAACTGTAGGCAGAGCACAGCAAATGGGTTTGGGGGCTGCCAAGTTCCAGGAGTGAGGTGGACCCTTAGGAAACACACGACTGGCAGAACCCTAACTGGGGTGACATTTGAAAAGTAAGAGTTTCACAGACACAAAATTCAGAGCAGATGAGAGCTCTTGTGAGGACCAAGGCTTTGCTGATGTCCAGAGGAGGTGATGGTGGCTGACAGAGACCTTGTTATCCTCTGGTGCCACCAAAAACCCAAGAACTGTGCACACCCTCTCCCCACCTGGGCTTTCTGAAACCTAGCATAAATCTGACCTCGCTGTTGCAAATCACCTTCCCAAGCCACATCCCTGGAAGCCGAGCAGGTTTTTCTCCACAGATCCAGGGTAAATCAGCTCAGATCCCTCCACGGAGCTGGAGACCCACCAGTGTGGTCTGTGGGCCCACACAAAACCATCACACTCTCCTCCTGACCGCTGGCTCCAGGGTGGGCTCTATATATTTGCCTAAAGACTTCCAATGAAAATATCAGCTTAAGAAATCTCAGCAGCAAGGGAGGGGTGAGGAGAGCATCCTCCACAAGAAAGAATCTGAGCTCTGTAATTGCGTATCTAGATATTGTTGTAAAGAGCTCTGCCTACAGAAGAAATAGGAGATTTGATCTAATACGCAAATAAAAATCAGAAATCTCCCCTGCCAGCCATAAAAAGGGCTATCAATAATTCATTTTTACAAAAAAGGAGATCAAAGAAAAATGCTGTGTTATTTTGACGTTTTGGTATGTTGGTTCAGCATTCTTCTTTAATGTAATATGTAACAAACAGCAGAGTTCATCTATAAATGCCAGGCACGCTTGTAAATTGTTGAATATAGCAGTTCCTATTAATATTCACTTAGGCTTTTTTAATTAATTTACTATGACTGCCTTTACATCTTTTTTACTGCCTTTATCCAGTGGTTGTAGGTCAAGTTGAGCTCTCAGAAATGCTACAGAGTTTCCAAAGATAAAGTTTCAAATTTGTAACCATATTTCCAGCTAGTTCTTCATGTTACCCACCACACAGCTTAATGTCCAATCCAACTTGTTTGACTACCACGTACTTGCTGTGAATTGCTTCTGAAAATCGCAGTCAAGAGCCAGAATTAGGTGCTTGTGTCCTAAATCAGCAGCCTGTGCAAGTTCACTCTCACGTAGAGTGGTTTTATTTCACTTAGAATCTCCTCATGGGCATTTGGTGGAGTGGATGAGGTACATTAATACTCCAGAAAGCACAGGCTTGCCATCCACAGATTTCAGAGCTGTGTTGCAAGAGGTATTTATTGCAGTGAAGAACTGTTAGCAAATTTAACATACATTGCTCAAGCTCAGTCTGTATTCCCTTCAGTGCACAGGAGACACAAGGGCACTCACATCTCCTAAATTTAGGAAGGGTAGGGCAAATTTCTTCCAAGACAAAACCCTCTCTAAAATGCAGAGAATGGTTAACTATCTGTGATTCCTCAGTCCCAGGGTCCAGTAGAAATGTAAATACTCCTGTTGTTATAACACTCTGATTAAGGATTCTCTTTAAAGTACATTTTTTTAGGCAACATTTAGACAGTTCTTTAAAAATTTACTTCTCTAGAGGAAAGTCCTTAATGGCAGCAACCTTCGTTAGAGGCTGATGCTGCACGTGCTTTCTTTTGAGGGAAAGGAGTTGTCACCCAGGCTCTGAGCATGGCTGGATCTCACAGCCTCTTGGTTACAGATCTGTAAATCCTTCGGTTTTCTATGTATTACGGGTTTTAAATTACTATTTACTTTGGCTGATCTATCTAGGAATGAACTGTAGTTAGATGGAGGGGGTAGCAGTAACTGAATGTGATGACAGTCCAGATGGTAAAGCCATTATCTAATCCAGATGATAAAGCCATATAATCTTTGTTACATCCAGTCAGTTGTGAACAGAAAGAGTCAAAAGGATTGATTGATTTATTTATTTTACTAACTGTTTGCAGAGCCCAGTGCTGACAGTTGCATCTACTGGGATCCTATGGCACTGTCTGCTGACCAAAAACAGTGCTCACAAAACCAAGCATCCCTTGGTGGACTGCTTTTACCCATGCTGGCAAACAGGGGGTCATCTTCCCTGCCAAAGGATGGGCTGCCCAGGAGGAGCCTTTCACCCCCACACACTTCAACTCCAAGAAATCCCATCCCCAAGAAATCCCATCCCCACATAGAGTGCCTCTTGGCTCAGCACTATTTCTAGGGAAGCAGCTCCAAGGACGAGGTCTTCATGCCAGGACCACCCAGACCCCTCTGCCCACCCAACTGTCTCTTGGGTATCTCCCAGACCGTGCAGATGTTGCACTGTGCTAGGGAGAGCAAGTTGTAGCCACACTTGCAGACGGCATACCTGCTGGTCCCAAAGATGGCCTTAGGTCAACCCTTAATCACATGGAGAGTATGCACAGGTATGAGATAAAATGTTCAAGCTAAAGACAGCTCTTAAGTCAGTCTTAAAGCCAATATGATCTTAGTCTTTTTTTTTCTTTTGTAGTTGACAATAAATCCGTTAAATCACTTGGATGCTTTTGAAAACTTCAGTCACTGTTGGAATAATCCCAAAAGAAAAGGCGAAAAAAAAGCCACTGCCACTCACTCAAAGGGTGATGCTGCAAACTGCAGGAGTCTGAAACCTATTTAAAAAAAGCCACTCCAGAGCAGGAGGTGTGGAGCTGCCACAGTCAGCTGGCATGTGACAGACTGACATGCAGCAGGGTCCCGTCTGGCAGCATAAATTTTATTTCTGATTATGGAAAACACAGCCCAGAGGCACAGCGGCCAACTGAGGACCTGGGAGCTCAGGCTGCAGCCCCCCACCAGCACAACCTCTCTCAGTATGGGTGGGATGGCTGGCCAAAGCAGGTACCCTGCCCTGATCACAGCAACAGCACCAGACGGAGAAGAACAGGGGTACTGTGCTAAATTTATGGGGGTTTAAAGCACAAGACTTGACTTTACATAAGCCTGTCCACTCTCAGATCTTTCCTTATATCATGAAAATCAGGACGGGGGGGAAATGTTTCCTTGACACGCAGTACGAGTACAGACATATTATTTGAAAGGCTGTACAAAGGTTAAGACTTTAATCCCTTTAATCCAGACGACAAACAAACAAAATCCCAAGAATGGGATCCCGGAGCAGGGCCAAGCGCTGCCAGGTCCCTGGCGGGGACTCTTCATACTTCGCTGCAGCAACTTAAGAGCCTCCAGCTAAAAAGTTGCTGCAGAGGAAATAGATGCATGCATGGTTTTATTCCCAGCTCTTTAAAGCTTATCACAGGCAATCTGGCAGCTGGGGCTCGTGTTTCAGTGAGAAGGGTTTAATCCTCAGGTCAGCAGTACCGGGGTTACTGGGTTTCCAGGTCTGGCAGCCATTGCCATTTTACCAATAGCAGAGCTCCTGAGCACAGCAACTCCTCTTACCTGCTACTGATGCACAGAAAATGCTTGTTTCTCCTAAATAAAACCAAAAGTGGTTGAGGCAGGGGAGTAATTAGGTAGTTACACAGAGTGACATTGGAAGATAAACTGCAGAGCATTTGGGGCCCAGGAGAGCTTCTCTTTTGGTACAACATATGGAAAGCATTTGGGTCAGTGCCATGCATGCCAGTATTTGTAATGCTCCCGGACCACGGGACTGTGATAAGCAGACATTGGTGCAGGCGCCCAAAGGGTTAATTGGATTTAGGAACTGATCTGGGTTTATCAGAATAGTGGGAAATTGTTCCACCTATTTCAATGGGAATTGGGTCACAATGCAACCATGCATCTTGAACAAACTGCTGGAACAGTGTCATTAATTTTGGTAGTACTATTCATGTTATTCAGACTAGATGTGTGGTTTTGTACCTTGCTGAATCAAGTCTACAGGAAAAAGTCTAAGCCAGCAGTATAAGTAGTACATTTAAAATGCCACTATCCTTTCCACCATATGGCCGGTCACAAACTGTGAGCTACCACAGTTGAGTGGAAGAGGCAGCAATTAAAACTCACAGTTTCTCTCAAATAATTTCTCTTCTTCTCTCTATCTATCTAACCAAGTACAAGCCATTTGATGCAGATTCTGTCAATTTTGGGAAGAGCTGCTGAAGGTGATCTAAAGGCCACCACTTAAGCAGCACACAGATAAGTCAGCAGAAGAGTTAACAGCACCGATGCAGCCCAACCCTCAAAAAGAATTTGTGACAGTCTTTTTGGAACTAAAAAGTCCCCTTTCTCCTTGTTTTAGATATTCTCTGGGATGCTGCAACAGCTCCCTAATCTCACCCCGTGTTGCTACAAGATGAATTGGACTTAATCTCTCACTGAACAGAGGTCAGGCAAGAGTCATGCTGGCGGAGCAGCAAAGCACGTGAAAGCTGTAGGGCTGCACGATGTCCTCTGGTTATTGGAGCAGTCGCTCTGGTGTGTGTCAGACACACCAGATCCACATCAGCAATTCTCGCAGTGGCACAGGGCATCACAGCAGCTCTGTGCACAGTGTCCCTGCTGCAGCCAGAGCCAAGGATCACACACACAGGAAAAACCCAAAAGGAAGCGGAAAGATGCAGACACAAATTATGTGATCCAGCCTCTACATCTCAGTGCACAGGCACAGAAAAGGGAGAACACAAAGGCTCGTAGTCCAACTGATGGGACCAACACTAACCAAATTCAAAGGGATGCATGGTGGCACAGGGAGATATTTCTCTGTGCAAGCCTTGATCTGTCTCTGGTCTCAGCAAATTCTGCTAAAGCACATTATCAGTTTGAGATGATATGTGCAGCGAAGGGAAAAACTAGCTAGAGGGGAAAAAAAGGAAAAAAACCCATGTAACATAACCCTATTTGTAACCGGGCCCTGAATTACTGTTAGAACGATGCTCCCTCTGCCATGACAATGGCAGGTGTCTGATCTCATTTTGTAAAATAGCCAAGGTCACAGCAAAATTACAGCTCAGTTCTGGTTTTATTTGAAAAGGAAAAAATTCATGGCCCATTTAGATCATTTTGGAAGCAGACACCCCTCTCCCACTCCTGGCACAGAAGTCCCACCTCCCGTTTTTCATCCCATCTATGCAGAGCCTAATAGCTGTGTTTTAAGATTTGTTATAAAATCAAAAGAAAATAGGCAACAACTGTAGCAGCCTGGAAAGGCTGAAAAGAAGTATGAAGGCCAATAAAACCCCTTATTTAGACATCCTAGATGAAGACCGCTAGTGCCATACACTATCAGGCTGCCAAGCTCACTGCCTGCCCGAGCGCTGACAGTATTTCCATACCCAGCAGTTCAGAAGGTCACGGTCCCTGCAGACACTCATTCCACTCGCCAGCCCCCTTTTCCTTAGACCCATCAAATCCAGCTCTCTTCTTGCAGCCAGTAGCTCAAGAATATGACAATTAAAGATTAATGTTATAAATGCATAGGAAGTTGAAAAAATCCAGATTTTTTGAATGTCACACCAGACATATTCATTTTTAAACCTCACCCTTGTGGTTTAAGACACCAGGCCAAGAGTGTCACTTTTCCCCAGCGGACTGCAAATGCTTTCTTCCTTTCAGCTGCCAGCTAGTTTTGTGGGCCTAGATATTTTTCTTTATTTAATTATTCACTGTAACGCATGAAACATTAAGCAGCTTCTTTCCATGAAGAAATGAGTGCTGATCCCAATGACAACACGCTAAGTATCCTTAATAGCAGAAATAAGGAAATGAGTTTCCTAGAACAAAGGGGGAAAGGGCAGGGAAAAGGAAAGAAGCTTTGAGCAGCTAGAATTTACTAACAAAAAAAAGCTGAGATTTCATTTCAGATAAAATAGTCACAATCAGCTGACTGGGGAAATAAAAGCAAAAAGAAACAGAGTTTTAAGGTATAAAAAGATACGCTTTCTGATACAACTTCTGGGCTAGAATTTCCTTCTTTCTCAATTCTGGTGAAGACTGGTCAGTGAGGAGGAAGCCACAGATGCAATGTTAAGATATGTAACAGTTGTATTTTCTTAATGGTACTAAGCCCCTGAAAGTTGTGAGAAACGTCTGCTCTCCAGAAGGACAGAAAGTTAAAGGCTGAAGTCATTAACAAAAGCGATTCCAAGCCACGATTTTTCCTGTAAAAGCAGGACTGCATATACAGCTTTAGTGTATGCTCTACTCATTTAATGTCTTCTGCAGCAGCATCAAGAGGTGGTCTCCTCGGGTCATCATGTTACGGAGCATCACGACCTCCTGGCAGCACCCCACACCAACACACAGCCACATCTCAACATCTCATTGTGTGTTTTGAGGCACACAAAGCGTTCCTCACTTCGTCAAGATGGGACAAACGTGGTGACCTTGTCACTGCTGCTGGTTTTGATGAAATCCTTTATCCTGCCCTTGAAAGCCTGGGTAGGATTGTGTGGGCGAGAGGATTTTTCCTGATTCTGGTGTTTATTTGTTGTGTCACAGAGGTAAAATTATCTCTGTTTGATTACTTAAAGCTGTGGCTGTGGAGATAATCTGTGCATTAGCAGCTCTACGGTGGGTGGTTAGCAGTTTTAAATCTGCAGTTGGAAGCAAAGAAGTCACTTTGCACAGCACTTTAAAACAAAAAACAGAGCACACAGGACCAAAGCCCCATCATAGTCCCATGCAGAAGTTGCTTTTTGCAATAAGAAATCCTTTCATTTGCTGGAGAGGTGGAGAGTGAGTACCCAGCCATGTCCTTCTGTGCTCCACCACCCCCACGGCTGCACTCAGGGAGGAGGAAGACCCTGAGCAAATACCCAATGAAGTCTTAACCCCTGCAACTACAACATTTGGCTGCTTATGCCTTCCCAAACAGTAGGTCCCAGTGACTTGGCTTAAGAGCTGCAAACTTGCTATCATGAAGCTAAATCCCATTAGCCTTGAGGGGAAAGAGGGCTCAAATCTCCTCCCTGGGCATGACTTCTCTGGGAAAGGAGGAACAATGTGCTTACCCACTATCGATAAATATGTAGAGTATAAACACTGCTGGAAACAACTCTCAATCTGCTAATTCACCACAAAGGTTTCTACCTCTTGCCTATCTGCATCTGTAGGAGAGCCATAGCAAGCCATTCCTTCTAAAGCCAGGACAACTTCAGTTCGCATGTTTTGTTTTGGGGATTTTTCTGCAATTTTTCTTCTCCTACCTTCACTCTGTCTGCAGCTGCTGAGCTTTAGTCCAGCAAAGAGGGCTGGGAGCCGGGGTGGGGTCAGTGCTGGGCAGAGTTCAGGCTGGAAAGGTTATAAAGAACAGACATCAAGACCAAAGAGCAGGAAAGCCATAGAAGATAGTGAGGGATGCGAAACATCCCAGGGACAGCAGTGACAAGAAGCAGAGATGCATACTTTTCCTATTAAAAATCTGCATACAAGAGCAGAGAGAAGCATCCTCACACAGCAGACCTGCCCCATGCTATGTCTTTCCTTCTGTATGGCCTGAGATTTAGCAGAGACACACAGCTCATGCTACAGCTTAAAATGCTGTCTATAGGGTTCCATAGGGTGTCTATTGTTTGGGGGGTTTTGTTTTGTCTTGTTTTGTTTGTATTGTTTTGTTTGGCTTTGTTTGGCTTTGTTTGGCTTTGCTTTGCTTTGCTTTGTTTTGAACAGTTTTGTCACCACTGTACGTGCGAGTGCCTTAATATGGGTGCATGACTGCACATACACTGGCAGCATCCACACAGCTGTAACTGCAAAAATAGATCTGTAGGCACAATTGATAATTTCTGGAACACATTAAAAAATTAGAATATATAGTTCCCTCAGCAGCTGTACTACTTTTCTGACGGTCTTTACTGATTAGCATACATTGAGGAGGTACCAACAAACCCAAGGTCATGTTTAGCTTCCTTTTTAAACAAGGCACAGTATAATATCTTCAGAAATGACAATGCTGCAGTCTCAAGTGTCACAGAACTAAAACTTCAATGAGTTTCTTTGCCATAATCCCCTCCCCCTGTTTTTTTGTTTTTTGTTTGTTTTTTTTTAACCACAGAAATTAACAGAATATGGCATCTTTGTGGTCCATCTGATCAACTTGGCCACCTCTCTTGTTTCCCAGCTCCGTCAGTGCAAATCCTTCCTGGGTTTGGGAGCTGCAAACCTGAGTGGTTTCTTGACCCAGCTGCCTCCCTGCCCTGCATTCCCACCCCTCTCATGAAAAAGAGCTGTCTGTTGGCTGCCTTCCTTGATGTACATTTCTCAGAGTGATAATTTGCATTATAAAATACACAGGGATGAATTCACTTAAGTTTTGCTCCCAAAGGCAAGCATTAAAAACCATTTTGAAGCACTCTGAAGGTTCCCACTGCCATCTTCCCCGCTCTTTAAAAGCTGTATCTACTATGCAACCAACTTTTATATCTTCTAGTAAATATTTAAGCCAGATTTCTCTGCTCATTACCTTAAAGAGTTAAAGGTTACATGGTCTGTATTGTCTCAAGATAAGAAAACAGACAGACAAGGCAAATATTTTATTTATGCTTTAAAATTGGATGTGGAAAGATTCATAAATTGATTAATTTTAATTAGTGTCCTCATTTAGTTAAAAAAAAAACAACTAAAAAGCATGCCTTAAAATTAATGCACTGCTACCCTGTGTATTAACAAATACGTCAAGTCTTCACTTGTTTTAAATCTCCTTTGCTGCTCAGGGTTTTTTTATTATATATCAAAAGCAGCCCCTGACTAGTTATTTTCAGAAGTCATGCTGGCATAAAACATGGGACAAACATTTTTCTGGCTGCTTAGCAAGGCTGCCCCCATAAGCGTTATCTTTGCTCCGTGTCCTTTGTGTCCTATCTCGCAGATCCTCCTTCCAAACTGATCCCAAAGAACCCCTTTGCTGTTTGGTTAAGTTAAAACCAGGCACCCGCCCTAGTCCAGAAGTATTTGAATAATGGCTTTAACATTTGTGTCTCCTTTAATTGTTTCTCTAGCAGCTGCAGAAATTAGATTCCTCGCAGAGAAAGAGCAGGTACTTAGGAAGATTTTAAAGACAACATTTGGTGTCTTGACATTTTATGTTATATTTCATTAGGGCACAAAGCAGAAGGGGAATAACTAAAACCCAGCAAGGCCAAAAAATGCCAATTTTGTCTCTCTGGAGCTCAGTAATCCAGATCCTGGATATCTGAGTTACTTCTGCAGATGCCAGGACCACAGACAGGAGAGTTACCAACCATCGGCCTTCGTCCTCATCTTCTCCACATGGACTGTGGCAAACACAGAGATGTGTCCACCTCAGAAGCTTTGATTACAGCACAAATCAGGCAAGAAAATCTCAGGCTATTTGCTATATTCTGGATCCCAAGGCTCAATTCCCTTATACACAAGTTTGCTTCTTGCCTTATTTTTAACATTTTAGGACCACTCTGAGAACCTCTATCCCAGCCATAGGGTCCCACGAATAAGCTCTCTCATCTGAGCTCTTTCTTCCTGCATAAGCTTACTGGGATTCAGCCTTGCCCCACGACCCATACCCCCAGCACCACCATCAAGGCTTCCCTTGTCTCCCACCTCAGTCACTGCAGCCTCTTCCCTCCTCACAGTCAGTCTGACTTGCTTCCACTCCAGCCAGCACCACAACTGAAATAATAAATTAAGAAAATTGACATTGCTCTACTTCAGTTTTGTTCTTCTTCAACTTGCTGATACAAACATCTCTCAGTGCCGACTTTGACATATATTTACACACACTTTGACTTTACTCTGCATACAAGCAAGGCTCAGTTCCTCCATCACAGCAGCCCACATGTCCCATTTCCCTGTCAAGTCCCTGTTATTCTTTCCTGTGCTGGAAAGGGCTGGAGAGGAGCTCTCTCCCAATATTTCCACGGCACTGATGGCCACCACATGCTGCGTATGCCCACATGAAGTGGAGGGGTCCGACAGGAGATATGATGTCCACACCTACACAAATTGGGGTGTGTGGCACTTCCAGAGAAGGATGGGACCTGTAGCTACTACCATGCCCCCCTCATTGTCTTCTCCTCTTCCACATGGGGAGCCCTGTGAGCACTTTGCCCTCTCTGTGCTGCCCAAATTAATGAACATGACTACTCTTCAGCTGCTGGCCACTTGACTCCAGTCTCCCACTCCTATTCCAGCAGGTCTGGTATTAAATGAAACCCCTGGCTGTTTCAGAGCACAACCTGCCTGAGCATTTCAGGGTATTGCAGCAGGGAATGATGGACTTGTGTAGGCTGATGTCTGGCACCTTTCTGTGCTTCAGTCCAAGGAAAAGGGGGGAGGGAGAGAGGGAAGTGACACTTTCCCCTCCACTTGATGAAAGCAAAATCTGATGGAGGCAGGGGGGGAGAAACAGACTGGGCACTAAGCTCCTTATTAATTAATGCATATTTTGAAAAAAGAAATGCAACTGTGCACTCATTTCTGCTGGTTTCTAGGAGCTTTTGTGACCTTAATAATTCATGTTTATGCAAGCTGCTTATAATGTTAAGCAGTTGTTTTGTGTAGATTTTGTCCATTGCATTTAACTGAGATGAATATATCTAGCTGTGAAATTAGGTTGGCCATAATACTCAGAGGGAAGCTTTTAAAAAAAAAATTAAATTACAGTGTTTTTATAAGGACAAGCAAAATTAACAACTTTGTCTGAAATAATTTTCCATCCGTTACACACACAATGTAAGAAATGGAAAAATATTATTTTTTTCCACAGATTCATCCTTTCCCTTTCCTTTTCATGTTTTGGCAGTATTTCCAATACCATAAACTTTCATTGTTTCTCAAGCACGTAATTGGTGTCTCCTGTCTCTTTTTCTTTTCTTCATAGCAACAGAAGAGTAAAGGGAGGATTACAAATACCAAAAAGATCAGGAAAAATCAGAGGCAGGTAGAGCTCCTTGGATGATCTTTAAACTCGTATTTTGGATAGCAATTAGGGTTCTTGCAATGCAAAGCACCACATGGCAAGAGGACTGCTAGCATAGGGAGAGGGTTAATTTTTCCAGGCTTGTGACCATCATCCATGGACACACTTTAGGACACCCTTTAGGACATCACCTCAAATGGTGGCCAGGACTAAGCAGCAGGTTATACATGACCCATCAGGTATCCAGAAGAAAGCATGCCAGCAGCCACAAGAAGCAGCTGCTTACTGCCCTGAGTGCTTTTATAAGCCTTTCCTAACACACCAGATCAGGTTATCTCTACACATGCTACACTGCAATGAACAGGTCTCGGAAAAATCAACATTCACTTTGTATCAAAACAAGTTAGATCACTTTTCTCACTCTCACTGCAAAATTTGGCCAGATTTAAGGGGAACTGAGAATCTGTCCTTTCCTGGCCAGCTTCGGGAATGAGACAGAGACACCACTGTGAAGGGTCACCTCTCCCAAAGGCTGACAAGTTTGTACACACCCCTGCCGGTCCATGTATAAACTGGAAGCTGTTCCATAAAGACTATTAAGTTATTTTTTAACCTGGATCCATTTAAATGAGCTCTTATTTAAGAAAAACACAGTGCCTCATTTCAACTGAAATTGCAGTTTGCCTCTTAATATACAGCTGCACCTCCCAGCAAACAGAAAGTTTCCATTGGTGGTAGAGGAAGAGCAAACTGTGGCTGCAGTGCCAGCCACTCCATAAAACAAACAGAAGTGCAAGCTGAAAGAAAAAGATGACTGTAAGAGCCACAGGCTTTTGTTCCAGGTTTGCTCTGGCTAGAGCAGAAATAGGCTCAAATGGATCATTTTTTTTTCCACAAATAAGGGGTGTTGACATTTAACACAACCTACACAAGTGTTGACACTCAGGGCTTACACAATGGACTCCATGTACCAATCGCTTTCGTGCAGCCCAGCAGACTCCAGGCAATTGCAGACCAAAATAAAACCAGGTGCTTTTAATGCAAACATTAGGTCTTCCATAGAAAGGTTCAAGTTCAGTTTTGACAGACTAACAGTCATTCCTGCAGCACTTCTATCTTTCATCGTTAACATTTCAACTAATCATTAAAAAAATAGGAATGTAATTGGTCTTAGCAGGTTACAGTAGTTTCCAGAACAAGCTGTAGTCCCCTTCCTCCTTCTCATCCCTAACAGAAATCCAGGTATAGCCCTATGCATGTGAGCCCATTGTGGTACCATTTCCAGTAGCTAAAATAATGTTCAGTATCTTGACCTTCAAATACTGTGTAAAGTTCAAAAAGTCTCCCAACATTTTCCTGTATTTCTTTGTGTTTACAGGAACCAAACTAATAGTTTTACTTGCTATAGATTAGGTACCTAAATCAGTTGGCATCTAATCTGAGCTCCATCAGATTTAAGGTGATTCCTACCTCAAGGTTGGATTATTCTCCCTGAACATTGAAGAGGACATTAAAAGACACCACATGGTACTTTTCAAGCAGTAATGCTTCCTGCATCCCATCAGAGTGATTATCTCTGAGCTATCATCCCATCTATGGTAGGTATTAAAAGGCTACAGATACAAACGCAAAGAGTCATGTTTCTAAAGTCTCTGTAACACACTGAAAAGCTGCTATCATATTAGAGGACCACTACAAACAGGAAATAGCAACTCTAAAAGAGTTTCCATGTGTTTTTCAAGCTGAGCTACCATTTCTGATGTTTGTCCACATACATAAAAAAACATGTAGGAGATATGGGACTCAGGACTAACAAATAAACTTCAAAAAATAGTTAATGTGGAAAAATTGCAACTGTGATATTTAAACCTTTCTCTACCTCATCCCCTTGTGATACCCTTCTCTTGTGATGACACACATCACAAGAGGACACTGGTCTCCTCTTTGGCAGTGTGCAACCGGTGGTTTCACAACCATAAGACTGGAGCATTCGAGCTCCATCCATGCTGGGAGCACCACAGCCAGCCACACAGCTCCGACGATGAATGCGCTTTCCGTCAGTTGTAACTACAGGCCATTGCCTTTCACTTAGAATACATTTGAAAGTAAATAAATGTAGGAAGTACCAAACGATTTAATGGAATGCTCTCCAGACAAACATTAATATCTCATCCCCAGGAAGCAAAATTAATTGGAGAAGGAAGAATATTTTAATTGATCTATCTCTATACTGTAAAATGGCACTTGAGTGACAGGCAATTACACATCAAGCAATTTCTATTACATAACATATAGTGGAACAGATAAGGCAGGAAGGATTAAAAACCAAGCCTAAATGCACCAAGAAATAAAATTTGTGTGCACTGCCTGTATGATCAATGCAAGCATAAACATAAACATTTGCATTAGAATAGCACAGTAAATAACCACCCCACAGCTGAGACATTTACAGCCACATTAGTAAATACACTTTCGCTTCTCACAGAGAGGATGGCAATTTATTAAACTACCCAAACAAGACATCTTGCAATCCCCAGTCATGCTTTAATTAGGAAAGATCCTGCTGA
>NW_010166384.1:40804-47043 GCF_000695765.1 Mesitornis unicolor
ACAGCTAGGTGACCCAGCAGGTCCTTTCCATCCTTACTATCCAGGATCTGTGATTCACCACACTTCAGACTATTCACTGTATAGAGGTTTTAAATCCTTTTATGAGTATGTGAACGTGGACTGAAAGGCAAGGCTGCAGGCCAAGACAAGCCCATCACACCCAGCTCCCCACTGCCCTGCACCTGATGGCAATGACAGCACACCAGCCGGCATAACTGCGCTTTTGGAGCAGTGCCACCAATTTGTTTGTTGCACTTATTTATTTCCAGCTGAGCTACAAGACAGATTTCCCACATATAAATGCTTGTAGTTTTATTCAGAGGAGAAAGAGGAGGATGTCTGTTATTCCATACAAGAAGGGAAACAGATCGCTGCTGGAGTAGGAAGTGCCATATCTCATCCCATAGCCAAAGCCCCATCATACCAACGAAGACATTTCCCTTCAGCTCCTCACCCGAAGAAGTGGAGGATCCAAATAAAACCCATCTGGAGGAAGGTTGCTCAATGGTATGGATGAGATGCTTTGCTTTTCTGCTTCAAAGACCAGAAAAGTAAAGCATGTGGAAGATTATTAGAGGAAGGGTAATATAATCTATGCTGCTGGAGCCTGGAAGGCAAACTGGAAGCTCGCCTGAAGTCAGACTGCTCACATGTCTGTATTCCCAGATAAACACAGTGAGCATTTTCCCAGCAGAAATACCTGTGAGTGCTCGAAGGCTTCAGATCTGGAACATGGATGACCATGAGACAGGTAGTCACCACTCACAAAAGACTCAAGTCCTTCAAACCCAGGCACACTGGGAAAACAGGTAAAAGCCTAAGACCAAGATTAATATTTTAAAGCCAAACAGCTGGTTAATGTTTAATGTTTAATACCTGTCCCATTTGTCATCTGACATCCTTCATGATGGGAACTGAGTTCAGATGAGACAGGGACTTCAGTCTTTAATATGAGATCCTGCCAGGCCCGATTAAGCTGATGGGCTGACAGCCAGGCACTACAAGAAGCAGAGGTGGCTGCCACGGGTCCCTTTCACCCTCCTCCACCAGCACAGGGGACACCAAGGAGCTGCTGTGGGTGTACTGTTTGCATCAGAGCACAGGGCTTGCATTAAGTAGACAAAGCCTTTGAGGTTTGTGTTTTGGTACAGACTTTGGACAGAAGCTGTCTCAAGCCCATGCCACTTTGAAGCCTCTTTTTGATCTTTGATTGTATTGAGAAATACATAAATATCCCAATGGATCACTCCTTGGCCATTCCAAGACCATCAAAACCAGTAAAATATATTGCTTGCTATTAAAGCTAGAATTAATTAGCATGTCCCATGCTATTGGACAATCATTTTTTTCCTGGGAGCAGAGAGAGAAGCAGCAGTGAGTTAACCCTTTCCTGTGGTCAGATCACCATTACTGATATACAGAGCTGTTGTATTTGCACACAGTTGGAGGTGTGGAGAAACCCTGCTCCAGCAGGGCACAGGCTGCATTTTGACTGTCTGCCCTGGAGGCTGAGAAGACGAGAGGATCCCTAAACTTACAGACAACTTGCAATGGGATGGTGGCACTGGCGAGACAAAACCTGGTGAACTCCAAATTACTTACAGAAGACCAAGCAGCTGGGCTGCTCCTGTGCAGATGTGCAACACCCAAGAGGCAGCAGCTGGATGTTTTCCCTGGAAGGCAGCAGTGCACAAAGTGGGTTTGGCATTTGTTTTAATAGGCCCTACCTCTGTCAAACTTCTGGGCAAAGCCTGTTTGTCTGAGACTCTGTGAAGAGTGAAGCAAGCATCAAAGCTCTCCTCCATTTTGTAGGTCAGGAAGGCTTTAGGGTTGGCGCGGTGTCAGCTCACATGTATTCTGCAAAGTGCGTTTTAATTTTTCATTATAACAGCACCTACAGGCTCTGATTGAAATAAATAATGAACCAATTTGTATCATGAATCTAAGAATCGCTCTCTTCTGGTCCCCATCATGGAGAGGATTTTCTTCCCAGTGACAAGTGTTAATGCATTTATGCCCTAGTTTCCCACAGTGGATGTCACTATTGAAGTGTCAGGAAGGAAGGTCAGAGCTGCTTTTTCAGACTGCTCTCGTCAGCCGCAGCAGTCCGTTTTGGTTGAAAACATCCCAGCAGAACACAGGCTGAAAGGAGGCTGGATTTTAAACAGCACAGCAAAAGTCTTTGTGTTGTGTATGATTAAAATGTAGCATTGAATAGATCCTTTTCCCAGTCTGAGACAGGGAGGATGTCTCCACTCTGTAAAATTACCAGGGTTTTTTTGCAGAATGGCAGAAGTTTCACAAGTCTTTAACATAGTTAGAGACCGTTTTCTATGCTTTTCTCATTTTTCAGTGCTGTTCTTTCTGGTAACTCCCCCAGCACAAATCCTGACAGGTACTGCTCCATTTCTGACAGAGGACAGCCAGCCATTCACTGTGGTGGAGCCCCAGACCAGTGCCTACCTTCACTTCTCATGATCAAAACTCAGTGGGATACAGATGCTCCATTTGATTTGAACCATTCTGACTGTGTGAATCGTGATAATTTTAATAAGCACAGTTACTTGGGAAAAAAAAATCAATTATCAAAAGCAGCCTTGCTGTAATTTCAAAGTTCTGTCAAATTAGTTTAATACAATTCCATTTCAAAAGGAATTTAGATGAAGTGCACACAGTAAATGCTGTTACCCACCCAGGTGCTAATCCTCTTTGCAAACTGTCTAACACTGCAGAGAAAGTTAATAAAATGCTGGCCAAATCAAACAGTAATGAAATTAAAGCACAATTGGCATGGCTTACTGCAATGCTCCAGCAGCATCTTTGGGAGACTGCACCAAAGAGGAGCCATTGCAATTAGGCAAATACAACAGGAGAAGTATTAGATTGCAGAATTAGAGCTGCTCCCATCTCCCTTCCAAAGCTTTACAATGTCAAAGCAAGGCAGCAATAGCAGAGTATTGATATTAGACTAGGAGCCCTTTTTAAACAGAAAAGGATAATTATTTTGTCCCAGAGAATGACTGCAAATTAATTCTGTTCACCCGAATCACCTTTGTCATTGCTGGGAGCTGCTGCTGAAGGACCACAGACTCTGTCCCAGATGACACCACATCGCATGCAAATCTCCAGCTCAGTACAGCAGTATCTGCATGAGATATAACGTCTTGTGACATGGCGAAGGTCAGATTAGACTATTTGACCTTCAGGCTAAATTTATCAATTTTGTGAAATACATTAATATCATAGTTTTTAATTAAGACAACATAACACAAGAAGCAATACTGCTTGGTCCACTGCGGATCTGTATTAAAACACAGTATTGCTGTAATGACTTTGTTCATGATCTAGTTAAAATCAGCCAGGAGAGCTGTAACTGTAAGGCATGGGTAATACGAGCAGAACGCTGAGCCTCACCAAAGTGAAGTCACTGCACTTCACTGCAACCCCAGCAGCCTCAGCAGGGCCAGGCACGCCAGCTGGGATAATGAAAGAGGGAGTGCTTGAGGACAACACTTGGTACAACAAGGAACAAAATGTAATTCATGACAATGGTATTGTTTTGACAGAAACGAAACCCAAATTAGTAATTTACTGCTGTTATTCTTACTCCATCAGCAATGGGGTACGTCTGAGTTGGCGCTGGACACGCTGCCCAGCACGGCATAAGGCGGTGCCAGGCTTTCCCTGGCTTTATGCAGGAGCCAGCTGTCACATGGACAAGTGGCTCACATTCAGAAAAACACCATTTTCTACTCTCTCTCTGCATACATCAATCTACGTGCTTATTCCTGTTTACATTATGAGATGTATGGCATGAAAGACCTTACAGGATGTGTATTGCAGCCAAGTTAATATTGCTGTTGGAGCCTCAGCCTCTGCATTTCCTGACTTAATGTTGTCCAGTTAAAACTTTTTTTTTAATTCTGCATTTGTCTAATGGAGTTTATTTGTGGTTTGAACCCATTTAAGGTAAAAATGCTCCATAGAGCACCTATTAACACCTGCAGAAAATCTAGCAAAAGAACAAGCTCTATGCTGAAGACAGTAACAATGTTCAGAAATGTTATTTAGTATAGAAACATGTACAAATATAGGAAAGAAAGGTACTTTTACTAATAATATTCAGAAACTATTTAGAAATGACCTGCATTATAAGACCTTTTCACACATTTCCACAGATGAAAATCCACAGTTTTTCATTCAAACCTTTCAAGAGACAAAGTGTGCTCTGTACAAGAACTACAGTTAAAACAGTCACCAAAAAAAGCAAGTTATTTTTTCACAGATGTCCCGACTTGGATTTTAAAGGCAGGAAGTGGAGAAAAGTTTTATTTAAGTTGAACAAAACATTTCTCAGCACTTGTGCAGATGAGCCAAGGCAGATGGACTGTACATTAAGGCCTCTTCCTACCTCCCAACATACAGAGTGCACTCTTGCACCAGTCCGGACTTCTGCCCAGAGCCATTTCTCTATTCCCACAAAGCTACTGAAAAGCTGGCACAGCAATTTCATGAAGGCATGCAACACCTTTTAAATTTGGCCCTTACGACACAGAGGTTTGATGTCAGTGGCATTGCCAAACGAGCCCTGCAGTAGATACTTACCATGTGAGACTGCTGGTAAACCAGGCTAAACATCTACTCACCTATCAGATGTTTTAGACTAGCAATCCCCTGTCAATATTGTAAAGGGAACACAAAAGAGACCTCATGTCATGAAAATTGAAAGAATTTTAGCTTTTCTTTTAGATTAAAAAAAAAAAAAATCACATCCCACTTCTGTAAGATATTCGTGAGTTTTATAAAAGTGAAAAAATAGGTTTCCTCCAGGCTAAGCACTGAGTAACTTTAAAGAAGAAAGACTTCAAAGACATGTTTTACATTCTATTTGCATTTAAGCATTTTGTTTTTCAGAAAATTATTACCTCAGTGAAATTGCAGGCTATTCTTCCATGCACTGTGAGCTCTGGCTACCCAGAAGACAATTTGTCCAGTGCAAGACCCATGCAAGAAAGGGTGAAGCCACTCTACAAAAGGCAAAATTTGTGAGTAATCTTTAAGGATTAGTGCAGTATTTGCAAGGACGTGCATCCTGGACATGAAAAGTGAGGGTTGCAAAGGGCCGACAGGCATTGCAGTTTGCCTTAAAATGAAGGCAGAGGTACTTAGACCAAAGCAATTAAGTGCTCTGACAAGGAGATCTGCTCACAGCCATTCCCACTGCTCCTTTGCCAGGAGCAGAATGAACCCCAAGCCCTAATGGCTCCACTAAAACCAAGAGGCTATGGAAGGAACGCTGAGGATGGTGCCTGAACTCTCTGCCACTGTCTTGTCCAGAGCACACCAATCCCTCGACTCAGTCCCCCACCAACTCCCACAGCCCCCAGGGACGAGGGAGTGAAGGTGGTTTGGGGATGTCTCTCCCCGCACAGCCCCGCCGGGTTCTTTCCAGACAGAATCAGAGATGATCTGACAGCCCCGCTGAGAGAAATTCACGAACGTTGCAGTTCATTAAAAGGCTACCAGGGGAAAGCACTGAGGTTAACGGGATGGGCTATATTAAGCTCATTTATAGCTTTATGGCACCTTCAAAGGGGCATGAGAGCTTTCTGTAATGGCCACATAGCTACAAACTGAGACAGCTTTAAGAGGGTACCCCAGGCCACCTGAATGAGAGGCAGCTGAGAGAAATTCACGAACGTTGCAGTTCATTAAAAGGCTACCAGGGGAAAGCACTGAGGTTAACGGGATGGGCTATATTAAGCTCATTTATAGCTTTATGGCACCTTCAAAGGGGCATGAGAGCTTTCTGTAATGGCCACATAGCTACAAACTGAGACAGCTTTAAGAGGGTACCCCAGGCCACCTGAATGAGAGGCAGCCACAGCTCTTGATGTTTTCCTCTTATGTATCTCATCCACAACCGCTCCCGGTCTTACACCACTGAATATATCACAGCCTGCCTTCTGCGGACAAGAGTATTTAGTGACACAGAGAACTACGTTCTGATGAGAAGGTAGAAAAAAAAATCAGCCAGATGTTTCATGCTGTCTGGTTTTATTAAATTGCTGCACACAGGGAAGCAGGGTGGTGGTTGTTTTTCTGTGACTGCCACCCCTCTTACTCATAGCCCCGGGCTTCACTGCACTGCAACGTGCACTGTCACGACATGACCTAATCCACAGCACAGGGCGATGGCAAGAAGTGTCACAGCAGATGATGGAGCTGCCCCCTGCCCT
>NW_010166384.1:47091-47369 GCF_000695765.1 Mesitornis unicolor
CAAGCACCCCCAGACCAGAAGATGCACCCCACTGATCCCCAGGGGAATGAAACCCCGCTGACCGTGGGTGTGGGGGATGGACCCTGCTGACACCTGCCCCATTGACCTACAAAGGGATGCACCTCACTGGCCTTTGGGCTCGGAGTCCTGCTGGTCCCTGGGGGATGCACACAAGCAGCACCCTAGGGATGGGAGCCCCCAGGATCACTGACCCCCTGCAGGGGAGATGCCCCTCTCTGGCCCCCTGGGGATAGAGCCTCAAGGGTTATGGCGGAGAC
>NW_010166385.1:0-3456 GCF_000695765.1 Mesitornis unicolor
TGATTCTGTGATTCTGTGATTCTGTGAGGTGGAAATTCGGCTCCCCCACCATTAGTTCAATACTACTGCTACAGGCAGACCCAGCACTTCCCCCATCTATAATAGTAAATGTAAAGCCTTACTCTTTACCATTGGGAGCCAGGGAGGGAATTACCCGGGTGATAAAAGATCTGCTAAGAGCAGGGAGTAATTGTACAAGCCCACTCCCCTTACAATTCCTCTGTATGGCCAGTGTGCAAGCCAAACGGGAAATGGCGCTCGACAGTCGATTATTGGTGCCTTAATGCAGGCACCAGCCCATTAACAGCAGCTGTTCCTAATATAGCAGAGCTGGTCTCCACTATCCAGGAACAGTCTCATGATATTTTGACCACTATTGATGTTAAAGATCTGTTCTTCATTATACTCCTGCAGGAGAGTGACAGAGATAGATTTACGTTTACCTGGGATGGTACACAATACACCTTTACCCCTCCCCCTCAGAGCTATAAACATTCACCCACTTTAGCACATCATGCTCTAACCCAGGGGCTAGCAGAAGCCCCTCCTCAGGAGGGGAGTAAAATCCTATCAGTATATCAATGATGTACTGATAGATGAGGCTGATATCACTACAGTGGGAGAAACCCAGAGAAATGTGATTACCCATCTGGAAAAATTTGGCCTCCAAATTCCTGTCGAGAAAATACAACTACCTGCCCCTGAGGTAAAGTTTCTAGGTATATGGTGAAAAGGTGGCACAGTATGTATACCTCCTGAGATATTGACTGCCTTGGTGACTCGCGGAAAGAAGACTCCACAACCTGTAAGGTTGTAAAGTAGGCATGTTTATTCAGTGTGCTGGCGCACGGGGGATCTTTCCTCCACAATCGTGCGTGCCTCCTGCGGCAGCTTGTCTTAGCTTTATACAGTAAAGTGTTGCATATTCATTACTATGCAAAAAACACCTATACATATTCATAGCCTTTCCCTGAAAAGGCGGTCTTTTTCCGAGAAGTCCGCTCGCGCCTGCGCAGTGCCTCCTGGTGGTCGTGGGCCGGGGTCTCGGGGAGTCCTTTTCCCTACTAAGCTTTTCACCTCCGTTCTTTGCGCATGCTCCCTGGACCCTTGGTGTCTCTCCAAACCACAAAGCCGGTTTCTACCAATTTGCCGCAATGTTCTTGTTGTTATCAGGAGCTGTAAGACGCTTCAGGCAGGACATCCTTGGCCTTATCAAGAACTGTCTGTAGCCTACCACCCTTTACAATTCTCTCTATCATTGGAACAGGTAAAAATTCCAGAGAATAAAAAAGAACTGCAACATGTTTTAGGCTTACTGGGTTTTTTTGAGAAAACATACTCCAGATTTTTCCATTATAGCTCGTCCTCTTTATGATCTAACACATAAAGGAGCTGCTTGGGACTGGACTCCTGTTCACAAGGAGGCCTTTTGCGTTTGAGGCAGGAGTATACTAGGGCCTGGGCCCAATCCACCCCACAGATCCACTTCAAATTGAATGAGGCTTCAATACATATATGACAAAAGGGACTAGAAGGCCCAACTTGCCCCTTGTTTCTTTTGATACTTTTGTTTCTTTTGATAATTTTCACATAGTTTTAAGAATGCAGAGAGACAGTATTCCACCTGGGAAAAGGGTTTATTTGTGGTAACCATTGTCCTACAAGAAGCTGGAAAGATCATACGGAAACAATCCATAATCCTGCGAAGACTTTTTAAAGTTCTGAAACCTGTACTTTATTGCTAGCACAGCAGCTGCTTCCTGTTAATGAACTGGGCAGTGCAGGTTATTAATCTAAACTAGTCTCAAGAGATTATCTTAATCCCCTTCAGTGTCAGTGTGCACACGAATCACAAAATTTGCTGTGGAAACTGCTGGGCACAGCAGTCTTCAGTGGATAGCAGTGCTGTGCAACACATATCCACAGGACCATATGGGTTGCACACATACACTAAGGGAGCTGCTCTTTGCTCAGTGGAATGGTCTTTACAAGAATTTCTAACAAATTCAGCAGCCATTTCAGATTGCCTTAAATTTCTATATGCACAAAATCAACCCTGAAATGCCAAAACCCACAATTTTAAAATGAAAAAATAAAAGTTTAAATGTATAATGTTGAATTAAAATGTTTGTAAAAGTATCTTAAAAGCCTTCCTTGGCATGATTCCTATAACTTTCATGTTATAATTTTGACAGACATAAATGCTCCCTAGTAGGGCTACAGAACAATCATATCTACCCCTCTCATTTAACACCACTGCTGTGGGAATAGGGCAAGGAAAAGTACAAAGAAAAGAGGCTCTAGTTAAGCTGATAATTAAAGGTAAGGCTACAAAAAGGAAATTAAGGAATTCTTCTGCCATACCTGTGTACAAGTAGCAGTAGATCTATAAGGGCTTTTAACTGTATTACCCAATGTTTTGCTTCGTTTTATTAAAAAAGTGAAGCCAGGGGTTCAAGACACATGATAATGCCAAGTAATGGCATTTGGCTTCTGCATGGTTTCTCTGGTACTTCTTATATCAGAATAGGAAACCTGCAAGTTCAATAAGAAATGTAGCTACCATGGGCACGAAATGTTAACATTATAGTGATGCTTTTTATATAAAAAGTAGAAAGAGCTTCTCCTTTACACAAAACTGTGGCCACCAGTGAAAGAAAATCTTTTTGTGCTAAACCTCAGTTATTGGTGCTGCTATTTTGTGGGTTTTTGTTGGGTTTTTTGTTGTTGTTGTTGTTGTTGGGGTTTTTTATTTTTGTCTGCCCATATGGCAAGCCACAAACTAGTAGTTTGATTTGGTAGACCAAGGCCTGGTTCTATTAGAATTGATGGCAAATCTGACTTTAAATTCAGGAGGACAGGATTTCACTCAGGACGCTTACAAAAGGGAAAGGAGGAGAATAGTCATAAGTCTATTAGGCCACCTTTCATCAGATGTAGGTGACCGATTAATGTTTAGTGAATTAAGCTAGCTTAGTTTAAACACATAGTTGCATTTCAGTTAGGGAGTTCACTTGATAATTCCTACCTAGCCTACAGAAACTGTTGTAAGCAACACTGTGTTATGTGCATGCACCTGATACAGGCACAGGTCTTTGTCATTGGGATCCCTTCAACTAATGTTGAACCCATATCATGGTTTCCCTCTGCTGTCTTCTCTGAGCTATTACTAAACATCGTCACTTCTTTTATATCCTTTTCCCAAACAGAACACTTTTCCCTACTCATCATTGAATAATCTTAGCGTCTTTTGCCTCAGTCTTCGCTGGCAACCTCTCTTCTCACAGCTCTCAAGTTGATGGCCCACAAGACAGGGACAAGGCAGAAAGAGTCCCTCCCACTGTAAGTGAAGATAAGGTCCATGACCATCTGAGGAACCTGAACATACACAAGTCCATGGGACCTGATGAGATGCATCCCAGAGTCCTGAGGGAATTGGCTGATGTAGTTGCCAAG
>NW_010166386.1:0-2109 GCF_000695765.1 Mesitornis unicolor
GATTCTGTGAAGGTGGAAGAGTAGCCACTAGCATACCCTATGTCATGGTAAACTCTGCTTAAAGATTTATTGCACCTACAAGATGAGATATGTGCAGTATACGCTTCAAAAGTGAAGACAAGCACTATTCTAGACAAATATTAAAAAACAGATGTGATAGAATGAATATTTTTAAAAGGTACAAAATGCAGAACTGTAGACGTCAGTCAAAGGATTTCAGGAGTATTTTCAAAATTAATATACTAAGGCACATTCCTGCAGCATACCATTTAGTGACACGACAGTAGCTTAGACAAAGAATGACTTAGATGACAAGGATGATGCTACTCATACACTACCTCTTTCACCACTCTTTGGAATTACAACAAACACTGTGTCCTCAGAAGTAGCAAGAGCGCAGAGTGCCAGAAGTTTGTGTCCTATAGTGAAAGTCTGGGAAAAAAAATTAAAAAGTAATAGAAAAAAAATTATTAAAAAGATAAAAAAATAGAAAAAAAGGAAGATGAAAAATAAAGAAAAGAAACAAGAAAAAAAATGAGGTAAGCAATTATTACACTTATGTGCATGGTTTTCAACAGTGACTAATGCGAAGTTTTTACAATAAGGAAAACACACGTGCTTTAAAGAAATATTGACGTATTAATTTAAATTCTCAATTCTAAGGCAAATAAAAAGATCTTTATTCTATTAAGGACTAATACAAATGTTAAAACAGTACTAATAAGATATGAGACACTAGATTTACTGAAGAACCTGAAGGCACCTCACTCCTGATAAAGCAGAAGGATCATCTATAGGAAAGTGCCTCTATTGAGCAGAAAACCAGAGCAACAGGACAGCCAGCAACTTGCATCTTCTAGCCACTGTATCAATTGCTGTTGGCATATCACAAACTGCAGTGCACTTCCTAAGAGCTACACTGGACTATGAACTGCAGCAAGTCACAAAGTTAAGGGGTCAATACACACATCTTTTTCCCCAAAAGATTCTGCATCATCATGAATTTCTGCAGGGACACACACAGCAATCGCCACATTCTATTACTAACATAAAAAAACAGTTTTCAGGCTACGTTAATGGCAGAACAACACATCTCAGACTGATCTGTGCCCATTCATAGTAATAGCTGCAGAAATCCTTATTCCACTATCAACAGGTCAAGAGTAATTTTGACATGTGCTCAACAGGAGTAACTCAACATACTTTAATGGGAATCCCATCCATGAAGTCCCACAGCTTAATGCTGCCATCAAGAGAGCAAGAGAAGAGCTGAGGGAAAAAAAAAAGTTAAGTTAAAGTAACAGATCAAATTCTACTTTTACTTAAAATCACAGCTTATAAATTGAAGAACTGATCATTGGAACTGTCATTCCAAGTGGCTGAACCATCAAAAACACAGGACACACTCCAGCTCTGTGGTGAAAGTGCGTGCAATGGAAACAAACCACTATTATTCTAGTTTGAAATATACGTTTTCATGAAGTGTGAATGAAACAATAGATATCTGTATTTAATCACTTGAGACTAACCAAGTATGCACAGATACCTATTCTGTGAACATCGACTACCGTTTGCACCAGATTTTGCATAGATAATACGCAGATGCAGTCCATCAGGCACATAACTCCTGTGTATATATGGACACCAAAAAAGTCCAAGCAAACCGAAAGCCAGAGCAGGGAGCAGCAGTGAACAGGGAAGCTGGCTGCTGCGAGCAGACAGAGCCACTGGGCAAATTAAAAGGACTGGGTCAAATCTGTCTGTATCAGCAGGTGGAGGGGCAAACACCAACCACAGTAAATGCTGCTGATTTCCTCAAGTGCTTCTTTTCATTCTCAATCATAAAAACAAAACCAAAAAACTCCACAGAAAATTTTCTGCTATTTCCATTTGGCTGTCATTTCATTCAACGGGTGTACTCCACATGGCGCTTCACATTTTTAGCTGTGGAAAACAGCTATAACGCTTACCCTCCCAGGCAGTCTTCAAAGAAACATTACCTCAGCAATGCTGCAGTCGCTCCCGGCTCGTTCTTAAATTCCAGACAGCCCTGCAACACCCGGGACAGCCCCGACCGAGGAAGCAGGACCACCCCCATACCTTGCCCCC
>NW_010166387.1:0-25000 GCF_000695765.1 Mesitornis unicolor
GACCCGGCATTTGGCCATATTAAACCTCAATTAAAGATTCATCCTTCTCGGGTGGGAATCAAGGCCACAAATGGCCTGTGCCACTCGCCTTCCTTTCGGGAGGGTAACATGTGAAGCTTGCACCATGCCGGGAGCATCCCAAGCTCCAAGTGTGTCTTCCCTGAACACCAATGGCTTCCCTGAGAAGCATATTAAAAATATTCGAGATCAGGTTGTCACAAGCAAGGATGCTATACAAAAATGTTACCCTTTGCCCTAATTTAATTCTCCTTTTCATTCCTCTTCATTTTTTTCAGCATTTCCCCATTTCTATTTTGACTGTATTTCCTTGATTTTTCTCCTTTCTTCTCTGAGAGTTTTTCAAAGGCAAACTTCACAATATTGAACTCAAACCTCAACCTGTGCTACACAAATTGCTTCAAAATTGTCAGAATGAACTGGTCCTAATACGAATCTCAGTAGAAGCCCCATATCTCAAGTGGTTCTTATCTAGCTGGCTGCCTGTCCATCCATCAGTCCATTGACTTGGGCATTCTGCTTCAAAATGCTGTGTATTTGCTGTTTTAAAGAATTATGAGTCAATGGACTCAGAAGAGCTGGAATATCAAGCTGGATCAAGTTGGACTGAGCTGTACACGATATCTGGAATGAAAATTAACTTCTGTCCCTCAGCTTCCTCACCTATTAGAGTCGCCCTGATAATAATTCCCAGTGCTATTTATTCTTACATACATTCTTACGAACCGGCAGATGCAGAATATAAGGCTTAAGTGCAGCCACGTTCATAAAGCCTTTGGAGATCATTACATGGATGGCGATACAGAAGTGCGGAGTATTGTTGTAAATTTGAATTTTCTGCCGTGTGTTTTCTAAATGCCAATATAAATAGCGCAGGAAATAATAAAATGAATAAAACACACGACTTCATTCTAGTTCCATTTGGAAAGACAGGGTGTGAAATGAAGAGTTCTGTTCTCCAGGTGGTGATCTCCGTGCATAGTATAGTGTTTGTCCTGAATTTCATTGCTTTGGAAAAAAGTCATGAAAAGTCTTGATTTAGTTGGTGTTTAATGTGTTTTTTTATATAACTTCTGTGATATAATCAGCTACCGAGGGAATTGATGAGGAAACTTAAAGAGCAGTAAAAGCTTCAGCTACGGCTCTCTCTGCCCAGCGATTGGCTCGCTAGGTACACAAACCCCAAAAATCCCAGGTCACCTATAGCTGCTGCCTGCGTTGCGGCACAGCCTGGCACCCTCCATTCGGGGAGCTGGGGCAGTGAGACAGCGCGGGGGCTGTAAATCACTTCGCCTTTCTGCAGAGCTGGGAATAGCAATGCACAAGCCATAGGCAAGTATATTAATGTCTCCAGCTATCCATAAATGAAAAATCATGTACGGCAACATTCTCTTTATTGTTATTCCAACAGAGGGCTTTTTCCTTTTTTTATTTTTTTATTTTTTTTATTAGAGCCCCTGTTTTATGTTTTGAAAAACATTTTACCTGCTGAAAGCTTTCTGTCTGTTTTGGCACATGAGCATTCTTTCCCATAAATAAAACGTGGTCTCTTTTACATTGAGTGGCTCTGTATTTATAAAATGATAGCATTAAATTACTCAGCCTCTTAATGGACATTCAGAAGAAAGTCACAGGGCCAGCGATTGCACCAAACTCACCTGCAATTCTGAGTGACCGTAGCCACGACGAAATCTACTATGAAGAATGCTGGCAATGTTTTAAATTAAGTGTTTTTAATATGCTTAACCATGCATTTAATTTAAGCTTAATGAGACAGTTATTGTATGCTGACTAAATATCATGAGGTTATTAAAAACATATTTACAGAGATTAACAATGATGTAATAGATACATATTTATTCCATCATTGGTAAACCTCTAATACTACGTTTTTAATTAATTGGCATGTATTCAATATAAAGTAGAGCTCTGGAGATATTTATTATATTTGGTTTATGTTGATGAACCACCAACTCATTTAATGAGGGTTAATTGATCTAACTAACTGTTAAAATATACGTTTCCTATTCTGTGCTTCTCAGAGCTTAAATCAACGTAACATTCAAGCAACTGGAGTTCAGTGTCTGCTTAACAGGGACGGGGTAATTCAGGTGAGTGGGGACTGAAACAATCTGCTGAGTGGAGAGCAATTAAATTTTCCAGGGAATACAAGAATGATACATGAAATAAATTAAAAAAAAAATAGAAATACCAAGCAATAGGTAGGGCATAGGAAACGAAAGCCCAGAAGGCTCCTGCCATGCAGCAGGCCTTCAGATTTCCTCCCTGGCTTTTGGGACCAAACCTAATCGAGTGATTTAGAGTTGCTGTTGGTTGAGTTATACTGACTGATTAATTCACACTGCTCCTGATCACATTGCAATAAATGAAAGTTTGCTGTGGCCATGATTGGACCCTAAATATGTACTGAATAGCCAGCTGGTGAGGTTCATTTAATATGCAGTATCTGTTTTGATAAGTCTAAATGATGCGCAGTATGCTTACCACAGACACCTAATTTTACGAGCTGCTGAAACATGTGTGCACCTGATGGAAAATCTACGAGCATTTTTGGAGTGCTTAAAACACACTTTCCACTGGTTTTAATTTAATTTTACTTTTTTATGAAGAATCTTATAGAAAGGGCACAGTGAAAAAGCAATGAAGACCAAATTGCTGTACATGAAGTTTCATTTCTGGAGAGCCAGAGAGATTAATTCACTTGGCTGTGACTTGTTCATTACTACCCCAAGCTAACCAAAAAAATGAAATATCACAGAGAGCAACTCCTCTCTTCCGTAGGTCGTAACAGTGTCCTGATTACAGCAGTGCAGGGCTACGGAAGAGGAAAATACTCTGGTTAATACTCTGACATTGCCATTTGCCGCAGCAAATTATTCTGACGCTGCAGTTTGGTTTACTGAGTCCGATATGATTGGTTTTCTGGCTTTTATTTTATTTTGTTTTGTTTTATTTTATTTTATTTTTATTTGTGTAAGGGGCTCATTTTTCAGTGTTTCCAAGACTGGTATGAGGATGTGGCACTTGATTGATCAGGGCGCTTTCGCCCAAGATTGCACTGATTGCCCGTGTGCCTTTCTGATTCGTACTGCCAGGGAAGGGTGCAGCAGAGCACGTGTGTAGTGGTGGGAAGAATCAAATAAAACAGAAGAAGGACCCTCTGTTAAGGTTTTGTTTGTTTTCCAGGCTCCAGAAGCCCTCACAATACTGGAACCATTATGGTAACAACTAATTTTTCATGATCTCCTTCCAGTTGCAGGATCTGCTTTGCCTGCACCTTACAGCTTTCATCCCAGCAGCCAGGAAAAGGAAAGCACTGGGTTTTGCTTGGTAACACAAAGTGCTCAGGAATATTCCTGCCACAAGCAAGAACCTCTGTCACCACCCTTGGTCCATGGGGAAGGAAGTAATGGCAGGGGACAGCTATGTAGGTATGGTGGTTTCTTGAATTATCTTAAGAAACTGGAAACCATTGCTCTATAGGAACTGGAGTTTAGTGCTTTCTGTCCATTGTCAGTGGGTGGGTGGCAAAATCCTGTAATCATTGTCCTACCTTTCATTAGGTCTATTGACCTTCGACACCAGATTATTTTTTTTCTGAATATTAAATATTAACCAGTCAGTAAAATCAAGATCCTAAGTGTGTCTTCATCAAGGCTTGGATTCAAAGAACTGCTGTGGATCGTTACACGTAACTCATGCCAGCGGTAAAATTTAGATCCAAATCAAGTTTTGGACTTAGAAAATGTTAACATTTCAGGACTTGGTCTGGATTTTTGGTTCAATAAAATAATGATGATGAGAAGGAGGTTGAATTGTTCTCCATTGTATTGGCCATGAGGGTGAAAGAGGCCTATAAAGGATCAAAGGTGATGTCCTGACACAGGGAAATTAACAAAAACACCGTCCTAGGCCTTTATTTGATACTTAGCTTGTCTGTAACAGTTTACGGCCAAACGTCACAGCATTCATTTATATTGCTTAAATTTTTTAATGATTCTCAATTCTTTGTTGAACCATTTTAGAGGAGAAAAAAAAAGTTAACTCTTAAAAAGTGACATGGCATTTTATTCTGAATCAAAAGCCTTTTTTGGGGGGAAATGGCTTAATTAACATTTTCAGGTTCATAACATTTTCATTTATTCCTCTTTTTTGTTTTTAAATGTTTTTTTTAAGTTTTCCAGTGATAGTGATAGAGGTTTCCTAATGTATTAAAAAAACACAGAGCGTCCCCGGTGGGATCTGCAATCTGATTAGCTTTCAATTTGAAGCTGAAGAGGGAGATTAGGCAGAGAAGGACTGCTGTGCTATTAAAAAGAAAACCTGATTTCTTTTAGCCATTAGCCAATAAAATGAGTACAGCTGTCAGCAGAATGGCTAAATATATTACATAGTGAGATTATCAGGTAAATATTTGAAAACTGTGCAACTTTCTGAATGTGGGATAAGCTCAGTTCTGGCCTTGGGGATGACTTTTAAAGCTGGAGTCATTCTACTGCAAACCACAGTATCTGGTATTCTCTTTGAAGAGCTTCTTTGTACCGTGCTTCATCCAGGGTCTGGTCTTGACTAAAGCCCTAACTTGTTGCCACAGTAAATAACAAAAATAAAATTCTAATCCCTCTGAAGTCGCGCGAAGCGGCTCCAAATTTATAGCTGGAATTTAGTGCCATGCGACTTCACTCCGGTGATTTACCTCTCTATACCAGTTTCTCCCCAAAGACTTCACAAAATCTTTCAAAAGAGTGGTAACACTGCTGCTCTCCATTTTGTCCATTTTGCTGTTCTTGAAACATTGTAAGTGGTAAAAGCTACAATGTCCCATATAAAAAATGATGGGTGTCCAGCTCATATTTCCAGTCTTAGATTTTCCAGAGTTTTGGATACATTTCATGAAGCAAAAGACCCAAAAAGCAACTTCTGTAATATTATCCATGAAGGTAAAATGTAGATTTAGGGAGAGAGAACAGATGGGTTTTTCTGAACCAGATCCATGCTTTTTGAAGTTTTACCAGCACATTGGTATCTCACATTTCTTGAGAACTCGGCTTTTGTATACACACCTTCAGCAGTCGATGTATCCCCGACTGAAACCCATTCTCATCTACAACATAGCAGCTATTTAACAGGACCTATTTTATGAGGCTATGTTCTAGCAAAATGTCATGGGAAAACAATTTTCCCCTGAAAAACAACTGCTTAGCTCAGACAGTATCATGTCAGAAATTAAATCAGAGTAACAAAGTGGGGTATTCGATTGGAAACCAGGTGTTAGTATGGAAATCCTGAAGGAGGAAGGGTTGGTGGTAGATAAAGATGTGGTAGGGGCTGAGAGTTTCCAAATGCACTTTTAAAAACCAAAAGAGTATGTTTAAACATCAAAAAGATAATGCAGGTATTCAGACTGGGAAAGAAAATAAGTATATGCAAGTGTATACATATAAATATTTTTCTGATACACACAGAGCCATTCATGAATGTGTACACACACATCTCCTGAGATGTAAATAACCATATGAGCTGTTTCATATCTCTCTTCTACTCGTTTTGTAGCATTTATTTGACATGTTATATTTAAATTTACGCCCAGCTCTGCACACCTTTATGCATGCCCTGGCTTCGCTACATCTTTTCTGTTCGTCTCTGCATAGTTAAGCATGTGCTTAAGGATTGAGTCTCAGACCTGAAGGCAGCAGGACCATGCAGAGGTGAAAACCAAAGTGACTGGAAGCAGATGTTTAAGTTCATCAGTATTAGCAAAGCTCCTAAAGTCTAAAGATAAGTGTGTGCTTAAAACCCATTGAGTTCAATAAGATTATGGCTCAGAGCTGAAGTTAAGCACATGTTCTGATGAGCAGGGATGGACTGCTGTTGGATGCCACAGCACAGAAATTAAGCATATGTATAGCAGGCTCATAGCCTTTGGTTAGAAAGTCTTCTGGCAGGATGTGTATTTATTTGCTTTTCTGTAAAGGATCTTCCTTTCATGCAAAAACATTTACAGGCTGAAAATGCAAAGCAAATAGCATTAGACTCATTTCATAATCAAGTGATTACAGGTAAGCAAAGCCTGACTCTGCCCATTCTGTATTAATTCTCCTGTTACACGGCTTTTTTACTTTCCCCGAGGAGTTCAAGGGTTAAGCCATCCCAACATGCCTCACTCTCAATTTATAAACCAGAAAATCTTCCATAAATCAAAAGTTACAAACAGACTTTGTAATGTCATAACTCTTGTGACGGCTTTCCTTTTGATTGATTCCTATACATACATTCTGTCTGATTACCATAATGCGTTCTTGTGGGACAATTCAAGCAGGGGAGAAGAAGGGCGCAAGGAAAGAAGTAAATAACAAATGGTCCTGACTCCTCCTCATCGAGAGTGATTTCAGTCCAATGTTACATCATATCAACTGGAAAAGAGAGTCTTAGGGTTTAGGCAATCAATTACAGATATGTGTAGAGGCAGACACAATCATTTCACTGATTGTCACCAGTCGAGAGCAGTGACCCAGGGAAGTGATCCATCAGTCTATTTCCACTGACAATCACAGAAAGATGGCAGACACTTGTAGAGTAACAGGCACCTGGATTGGCCAGCTTGGAAGATTGAAAAATAGCTGTATTTCAAATATATCTAAACCTTTAAATACCTCCATGCCAAGATTTCACAAATTCCTAGAAAACATTTAGAGCTATTACAGGAGTCGCTCATATTATGATGGGTGGGGAGGAGAGTAAACCTGCTTTCAAGTGCATTAGAATAGATAGAGTGAAGTAATCACATTTAAGCCAGGAATAGCAAGATCCTTTCTGATTTGCCTGCTTTTACTTCCCTCTGCTCTAATGTTGTGTTTTTAATAGGTCATCTATTTTTTATGCATCAGAAGCAAAGAACTGAAAATTAGCTCATCTGTAATCAGAAATTTAGCGTTAGATTTAGACAGCATTTGTCCTATTGCTTAATGCTGCTTTTTCCTCATTATACAAGGGTTTATTTATATTAAAAATTGGGGTGCAAAGCTCAGAACATAGTCGGTCCACCGGCCTGAGAAATCCCCTTTTCCGATAACCTTTGTTTATGTTTTCAGAGCCCTACAAAAAAAGCAACCCACACGCTCACAGGCTCTTTAGTAGCCAGCCAATTTCAGCCTTAATATATTTACTGTTTTCTTCTCATATCAAATTCCTTTTAAGATCTGGAGCCAGCAGAGGAAGAGAAACCACACACCAGCTGGTTGAAATAGAAACCACAGAGCAGCGTCCTAGGAGCTGTGAAGGGCTGGCCGTGGGCTCAGGACCAGTGTAGAAGCAGCAGCTCGTGGACCAGTGCTGTCCGAGCATTAGGTGAGTGATGTTCTGGCGTTGGGCAGCCTCATCTTTACCAGATTTGAGATCCTCACCTTTTCCAAAATCTCCATTAGGGTTTGGTTTTGAAGGATGAACTTTGAAGGAAGGGGTGCCGTGCTTAACTTGGGCAAAGGCGAACGTCCCCTGAAGGCACAGGTAAATTAATGAAGTGAAAATCCTGCTTCATGGCCCAGCAGGTCCTGGGGAGGTGATAAAACAGGGAGCTCTGCCAAAGCTTGGAGCGAGGTACCGCTGGGTGAGGAAGAAGCCTGCCTCCAAGGCAGATAGAGTTGCATTTTTTATGCCATACCCCAACAAAGGATATATTTTTTGCAGCCCAGGGAATGAAGGAGGCTCACAGGCATGTTTGATCCTCCCACCTCTAAGCTTCTGTGGGAGGTGGAAATGTTCCCACAGGGCTTTCATTAGAGCAGCGCCTTTCATCTGCCTGATGGGTCATGGTGGCATCCAGCATTGCCCTTGAGGCTCCCACCATTCAAATGCCTCTGCTGCTCCCAGAGCCATACATCTCGCTCCTCAGGTATGTCCTCCAGTCCAGGAAAGGGAATTGGGGCATCCTCACTCACCCCTCTCCCTAACGAGACAGGATGTGCCGAGCTCAGGAGATCAATAAATATCATAAATACAAGGAGCCGTGCATGGCTGATGGGTTGTTTGAACCTTGATCCTTATCTTCCCGGTCCTCAAGTGCTCCAAACACATGAAAGCATCACATTTTGGCATTTTTTCAGGTAGAGGAGGCACAAAAACAAAATCTGGGAGCTGACATTTTAAATATACCCAGGCCCTTTCTCTAGGACATCACTGACAAAGTTCTTGGATAACATTAGTCTGATGGCAAAATGTATAAAATAGAATTTATTATTAATTCATAAAGAGCTTTGATATCTTATCTATTGCACTTCCCTTGTAATGATTTTTAATGTTATCATGGTTTTTAATTTTGCATGAAACCCATCATCGTCTGTTTTCATTTGTTTGGTAAACGCTGTCTGTTTTATTAAGAAAATCTCAAGGCTTCCATGGGTATTTGTGCAACAATAAGAATAAAGAAATGTTAATAGTAATTTGTTTCTAGCTCAATGCAACATTAATTTCAGCATCACTTTCTGAGGGTTTTATTTTTATAATTTCTCAGCCTGGGGAAATCTACTTACCATTCCCAAAATCCAGGAATCCAAATGAGGAGTGAAAAATCCTCAGTGCCCTAAGATCTTGTACAAACCTTAACTTACCTTTTATTTACAGTGTATGCTACTGCAAGCCAATATGAACCATAACTCCATTTAGATAATAATCAAATTATCCAAACCTGGGAGAACATGGTTTATAGATTATGGTCTAAATTTAATACGAAAATGCAGTAGTCCTTGTTTGGAAGAGTTTATTAAGGGTTAGCAAAGAAAAAGCTTTTTCAATAGTCTATAACTCTCTAATGGCCTTTTTCAAATAAAATGGGAAAGAATTTGAAAAGAAACCTATATCAGTGAGCCGCAATTGTAACATTACAGTATAGGTCTATAAATCTTGACATGTTCAGAAGAGTGCCTAAACCAGCAATACAATCTGTCCAAACCTCATTGTCTCCACGACCAGCCAGACTCATTTTAAGAAATGTATGTGGTCTTCAACCTAATTTTATCACCTTCATTTGTAAACTGGTCAATCAATCAAAGCATCCTGTGAGTCTAAATAGAAAAAGGAGTGCATTTTCATGCATTTCCAGACAGCACAGTCAAAAATTAATCTCCACTTGATCAGACATTCCTTGCCCTCATCTCAATAGACCATCATTAGGGTCAGCAATGTATATTAAAAATAGAGTTGCAGTGAACTGTTCGCCAGGGATTCTTTGCAAGCTACCTGCTGCCAGATCCGTGAGCTCATGGCTCCCTAGGAGCCTGCAAGGGAAGGCTGGCTTCATCCAGGAAAGAGCAGCCTAAAATAAAGTTAAAAAAGGGGAAGGGAGAATTGTAAAGAAATTCAGATGCTCCACCAGCTGCTTCTTGCACCCTCAGCACAGGGGATAACAGCGTGATGAAATGTAAAGTGGGAGCCCAGATGAGACCTCATCTCGCGATCCCTTTCCTACTTACATTACGGACTATCTGTAGATAGTGTTCTCATAGATTTCCCTACTTATATATGTATTTGCCGTGTGTGAGATGAGACTGAGGCGGGGCAGGTTTATGTTGGGGAGGCGGGCAGTGGGCATGCACTGTGCCCCAGAGCCGTAATTCCTACTTTTCCATCATGGAGTTTATGGCCTTTGTTACTGGGCACTTTTGGTGTGCCACTGTCCTGTGGCTACTACAAGGAATATTGGGCCTGACCCCTCCTCTCCCTTGCAGCTGCTTTTCTCACCTCAGGCTAAACCAAGACACCAGTAAACTGCTGTAACAGGTTTTACAGGGATTTCCACTTGATTCTGGAGCACTGTATGAACAGCAAAGCCACAGCTGCTCGTGGGGAGCCACCTCTGAGCAACCCGTGTCTGCCCTGGGACCCTGCTTTGGCCAAACAGGAGCGGGGGGCTGTTCAGGGTGGCACAAGCAGCAGCAGCCCCAAGACTGCTCTGGCATCGTCCAGCGGAGGATGCAGCATCTTTTTTCCACATCTTTGATTTGTTTTGGAGCACAAGAAAAATAGCAGAATGAGAGATGTTGTACTGAAGTCCTCCTTTCACATTCCAGACCTGTTTTTCTCTGGCTGCCTTCCCCAGCAGCTGCCACCTCACTAGAAAGAAACAGCATCTTAAGGATATTTAGCAAAGGCAGCATGTGGCAGAAGGAGTTGGAAGCCAGTACAAGCACAAGAATATGGCAGGGCCGGGTAGCTGGCCGGCTCCTATTTTTTTAACAAGAATATGGCAGGCCAGTGTAGCTGCCAGTCTCATATTATTGTAAGTGAAGCTGAAAGGGTTTGTTGATCTTAAGTCTAAATTTCTGAGTGGGAGCTCACTACAGCAACAGTTGTCAGTTCCTCTCATGAGGAAGAGTTGTTTTCCTGCTCTAGGAAAATGGCTGAGTCCCATGTCAGTTGTTTTGTGTTGGGTTTTTTTGTCCCCAATAACTGAATTGCAGCACAAAACTCATTTCCAAAAAAAGTCTCAAGTCAGAATGGCAGTGGTAGAGAAAGAAAGAATACAGCAGGTTTGGCAGCACGAATCAGAAGCAAGAGTTCTTCATCGGGGTGAGGACTCCTTTTTTAAGAAACACACAGACACAGACCTTGTTCCTCCTGTCACAGACCCAAGGAGCCTTGCTGGCAAACGCTGGACCCTTGACTCTGCAGTCTTCGTGCTGGATGAAGTGCGGCTGAAGGATGTGGTTGTGTGCTCTTCCTCCAGAGTACCTACCAGTTGTCTACCCCGTTACGTGTGCTGTAATTTCGGCTACAAGAGGAGTCATGTGGATCTTTTACACCCAGAAACGAAGAAAACCCATTTAATATTTCCAACTGACAGACATAGTCCTGACAGGCCATCATCATCATTTCCACTATGGTACCCTGCACAGAAAGGATGTAGCTGGGATGTTGAGCTGTTTACCAATCATCAGTTATTCAAAACCACAAAGCAAGAGTTCCTTGTATTGTCCACAACCAATGGGTTTGGTCATGAAATAAATAGTTGGGGGCAGAAAAGACTCACACACAGCCCTCAAATACTGAAGAAATTTCTATTTGCACTTAATATATAAAGGAAAGTGTTCATGAACACTTCATCTTTAAATAAAATTGCTCCAGTAACCACAGCAAGGTCAGGAAGAAACTGAGTCACCAGCTCTTTATGCAACAACATAGAGGAGAAACTAAAGAACATTTACCCTGGCTGAAGGCCTTTGGAGACATCTATACCTCCAAGCAGAATAGCTCAGGACCTGCCTTCAAAATGGCATGAGCAAGTGGTCTCTGCTCCCACTACCCTTCCCTTCTGTGCCGTGTATTCCATTAAGTGAATACTGCTACAGAATCAAATCACTTCACTCCTGTTCAGGTACTTAGCTCCCACTGAGAACATAAGTTGGGAATCTGTAGGTGATGAGATCGGGCTGCAGGTGAGTTGCAGAAATGTTGATTTACACTTGAATTTTTCTAGGAAAACATAAGAGGATTTCAGGGAATTTATGATATCCTTCTCTACTCATACTTTCAAGGAGAAAGAAGTTTATATCCCAACCTACAAAACCCTATTAACTGACGGGGGAACACTTCTCCCAGAGTTTTTTTACTTCTTTAATTAGAGTACAGATGTTAGTCATTTGGGAACAGGGCCCTGAGCTTCTGCTGGGTGCCTCTGAGCACAGTGACAACTGTTTGCTGGGTTACACGGTGGATCCAGTGGGTGTGTTAGATTGATGATTATGTGATTCTTGTCCATCTGCTTCATGTTTGCTGGTGCAGGTGACAACCTTTGCAGAATGGGATGAGATCAGGAAGCACAGATGCCTTGTAGGGCCCTATTCCCCCCACTTACACCTGTGGAAATCCACAGGGTGGTGGTTTGGGTATTTTTAAATAGGTATTTCTGATTTATGCAACCCCTTATGAGTTCCAGGCCAGGCTGGACGAGGCTTTGAGCAGCCTGGGCTGGTGGAGGTGTCCCTGCCCATGAAGGGGTTGGACTGGGGGGCTTTAAGGTCCCTTCCAACCCAAACCAGTCTGTGATTTTATGATTCCTTAGCAACTACAAAGGTTAAATAGGAGAGATGGTTTCATAGCAGTATGGTGAGGTGGTAGTGGTCTGCCTACATCTGGACAAGGAGGAGCTGCCCTGAGAGGCTGCAATAGAGACCCTGACGTGGACACCCTGAACTGAAGACCTTGCAAAAGCTTGGGACTTCAGATAAAAAGGACCCAATGCTTTTCAGGCTTATTAGTCCATCATCCCTCACCATCAGGCTTTGCAAGAACAAAACATTTTCGCTCTCACATATCTATATCAAATTTCCAGGAAAAACGCAGAGACTTTGGAGCCAATTCCTCCTCTTTTCAGGTCTTTTTTCCACAAGGGGTCATTGTAGAGCAGAGTAAGGTTGAAGTTTTTGACTTCAAAAATGGTGATTTTTGCCTTTTCTGAAGCATGGGAGGCATTTAAATGCAACTATTTTAAATAGAATTGTTAACAGTATTAATTCGTAGATGAAAAATACCATAATGACTTAATAATAATTATTTGGTTGGTGTTCATGTCAACTACACTAAGACAGAGCAATGCTTTACTATAAAATGTTTCTTTTAAAAAAATACTAAAATAAAAAGGCAGAGCAATGGGGGAAAAATATAGAGATTTGCCTCTGTGTATAAATGAAGCATTTAAAAACAGGTAGAGATTTCTCTTTGGTAATTAGGACAAAAGGAAGAGATGTTTCCGAACTGAAAATTAAATTCAGCCATACAACTTTTAAAAAGAATGTCCGAAACAATTGCCAACCATCAGACTACTGTTGACTCCCAGATAACTGCCTGATCTTCTGTTTCTTTTTTCTCTTCTTTTGTTTGGCAAATAAAGCCTTTTCAATAATTCAGGCAAATGGCATGGTAAATACAAATAATTGAGCATATTAAGCTTAAATATAAAAACGTATTTTATCATATGTAACTTAAAAAGTAATCATATAATTAATGCGTGAAAAACAGAGAGAAAGATTGCCAGAGATTAAGATTAAGCCCTGCAGAAGAGAATGTTCTAACTAGAAATTGGTTTAATTAATAGCACATTTTACATAATGATTACAGTGTAATTGCGCTGACTAGCAGAGTGTCATTAAATATATCCATGCTCCTTTACAACACCCTAAGGCTAAAAATAATGAGTTACATTGAAAATCACTATGCAACAGGTTCATAAATAACATTTAAGCCTATACAAGGCGAATACTTATAAATAATAAATATTTGCCTTTTGTAATTGAAGAAAAAATGACAGCCTTCTTTTTCTACTACCCTGTAGATTGTCATGTTATAATGCTGAAAAGATATTTTTCCCCTTGCGTTCTCTAGAAAGTGTTGAATAATTTATTCAAATGCTAATATTCCACATAGTCTGACTTTGAGGAACAAATATTCCTACATAAAGAATAAATGCCAGGTTGCTTATTACCAGCTCCGTTTCAGTTTGCATCGTGCAGTCCCCAAAAAACTATCACAGTCTATTACACATGTCAAATGAAGTCAGTGGCCAGATTTGCTTCCAGATTAGTTGCATTCTTTTTTATTTAAAAATTACCCCTTCTCCCAAAATGTTCATCATGCTCAGAGCTGTTATGTAGCAACAGCTGCTCCTCAGCTCCAGAAAGGACGACATCATAAACCTGATAACTTTTTAATCTGTAGGTTTTCTCTGGTGAATCAGGAGTATCTAATAAAAGCAGGTTTGATTTCATATTAGCGCTACGCTGACATTTGAAAGACCCCCAAATGGTTCGTATTTAGCTGCCTTACCAAATGCAGCAACCTCTCCAAAGTTAAAATAAAGCAGCGTGCAGAAAGCTCCATTCAGGAGACGGGAATGTTCTGGAGCGCTGCAACCTTGCCGGGGGTTTTAGCTCCCACCAGCGCTTGGGCTGTGCCGATGAAGGGCATGTTGGTGGCATCCAAAGGCTGGGTGTCCTCTTCTCCAGTGGCAGAAGTGAGGTAATAACTCGGATGTTAAGGGAATAGGAAAAATGCAGTGCTGCTTAAATTTTGGTCTTTGAGTCTAGAGGTTTGCTATGCTCTGCGTGTGCTCTTCCTGATCCACAGAGCTCAATCGTGGTCTCAGATATATCGATGATGGGAATAAAAACGAAGGAATTTCACCTGTGCGAAACCAGGGTGCACCATAGGTCAAATACTGGGACCCCCCCAAGTCTTGAGGCCCTCAAATAAAGGATGCATGCACAGCAACGTCAGCATTTTACACTTTGTAATGATAATGAGATGTTTGCTGACATGCTCACGCTTCTTGTTATAGAAGTAGGATTGGGATATTGTAGTTTCAGAAGCAGAAACTTTATGTTGCCTGAATAGTAGTGAAACAAGGTGAGCAACTGCAATGGAGAAAAACCAGTTCGGTACCAGAAAGAAAAATATGGTGTTTGCTGGTGATAAAACATTCTCTGGATGAGGTAGAAGAAAAGATCTGACAATGCATGAAAAAGACTGTTTTTTTGATGACAAAAAATCCAACTGTCCTTACTCATTTATGCATGTTTTTCTCTATCACCAAAATGAGCACAGATAAAATTTTCTTGTCCCAGTTGGACAGATTTTTTTCCTCTTTTATTGATGCAGGAATGATTGACCCTTCTGACAGAAGATGAAGCCCTATGTGCATTTGGAGCATTTGGTGAAGAAAAACAAGTGTTAATCGTAATGGAATTTGCATAGCGGCAGGGCAGATCGTTAGGACCATATCTTGGTTTTCTCTCTTGGTCTAAAGAGAAAACTACATTTGCATCATTGTTGGCCTCCCTGCAAAATCACTACAACCTTTTCTTTATTTCTAATCATTTTTACAGCTCACAACATCCCACTGGGATGTCCAGAGCCCAGTTCACTCCACAGAAAGTGCAACAAGAGGCAGGAATGGACTATCAAGGGGAATGGGGATGGAGGTGGCTAGAGAGCAGCTACTCCTTACACATCGCACCAGAAATGCCTTTGTCAACATTAATCAACCCTGCTGACAGCTGCTGGAGGTAAGAAATACTGCGTATTTCCGCTTTTATCATTAAGGGACTGACAAAAAGTGAGTTTAGGTGAATGGTGTTGCATCATGCAAGTCAGAAGTGGAGGGAAAAAGAATCCAGGTGTTTTTAGCCCTTGGTCTTTGCTCACTTGTCTAACCCAATAGTGCGCTAATGGAAACTTCGGTGTGTCCAGCCATTGCACATGGGAATCTCTGGCCACTACCATGTGCATAGCATTATTGTGCAACTTTTGCAATTTTATTGAAGCTCTCAGAAGTAGTAATTTTCTTGCTTTTCCGAAATACCTCCAGCATTTGCAGACATGCCTACATGAGAGCCTTGTTTTACCTTAGGGGAAAAATGCTGACTGCAAGCAAAATTCAAAGAAGAAATTTTTCAAGACTAGCACTTTTTAATTGTTCCATCTCTTTTTATTCTTAATGCTGGAGTTAATAACAATAAAAATATGCTGAAATTCTTCACTTTATGGTAAAATGAACACCCTGTGTCTGCCTGTGGCTCTCTGTGCTCCCCAGGCTGTTTGTGTCCTATACCGTCTCCAGCACACACAGCCTTTCCAGGGGGCTGACCACTGTGTCCTCCCCTGGTAATTGCTGTCCGTGGGAGCTCCACAGAGGTAGCGTGGGCATCTGGAGGTCCTGGAGTGAACCCTGCCTTGAGGTGGGTAGCTGGTGCGGCACAGCATAGCGCCGAGACAAACCAGGCTGTATCAGTGAGCTGCTTTTGCTCAGGTTCAAGCTCTTTAGCTTGGGAAAACAGGTCAGGTCCAGAAGAAGAGGTACCATGCAGTCTGTGCTCCTGCCCTGATGCTGCTTTAGTGTTTCTGCACCACATTTGTGATTCCGAGTGTGCTTATCTGCAAGCACCCAGCTTGTACACATGCTCAAAATCTGCTCCCCGTCACACAGGACTGGTGGGGTTGTGGTTGAGCTGCACCTTCCCACATTGGTTCTACTTTTTTTGTTGGGGACACTACTTGCTTCCAGCACCACCACCTTCCACATGTGTAGTTTAGCAGGGATGTTCTTCCCACAGACTTCTCATTTCTGGCCCTACTCTCCTATTCTCCCAGGGAAGATTAAGAGCAATTAATAAAATCTTTGAAAACTTACCTCCTGGCAGGATCCACATCTATGTCCCATCGGTCAATTGTGGTGCTACAGTCACCAACACAGCCCTGAAGGTACCTTGTGGCAGGTATTTTCTGCACGGAGACTGCAACGGTATCAGGGTTTCACATGCACTTGCAGTGCATGCACAGGCTGGAGCCCAGTGCTGTCAGGGAGCTTTCAGAGCTGCATCTGCAATAATAGCTACCTTTTGACTGAAGGAACAGTATTTTTCACACTAAAATGCTCCAGATCACAAGTGAATCAAGAATTGCTTGCCCTGGACCTTGCAGAGGATTGCAGCATTTTGTAAAAAGGACCAAAATACGTTTTTTTAGAATTAGATACTTTGTCCCTTAATTCTCTCTTTTAATACCTTAATTAATTTAGCCCAATAATTTTAAAGATCACACTTGACATAGGAAACATAATGCATTAGTGTTTATTTGGATCCTGATTCAGAGCCAGTTGATAGCAGAAGTCCTACAAAGGCAACTCTTTTTATTATTATTACAGAAAAAAAGGGGATGCTTTTTGCCACAGAAAAAGGAATAAAACCCCATCAGATTTAAAAAGCTTAAATTCGCTTAGCTGAAGTTAAGACACAATACTTCTACAAAAGTACAAAAGGGCAGAATTTAATCCAAAAAGAAAGGTTAAGAAAGATTAAGAAGGAATGTCTTCCCCTGTTTATTCACTTCTACTGGGCAATAATATAATTTTCAGTCTCACGTCTCTATTTCAGACCACATATGGCAGTAATATTGGATCTTCACCATCGCAGCTTAACCATGACTAAACAGGTTGATGAATGTCATGCATCTTATCATCATACATGCATATTTTTAAATATAATTCACTTTTGATCTGCACCCTTGTGCAGTGGTGAATGAAAACAGTTAAGATTTCTTCCACTGTCTGCCTTTAAATGTATTAAACAGCCCTGCTGTCAATAGATTATATTCTCGTACAATGATAATAGCCCAAAAAACTAAGAGGCCTTGTCAGGAATTGCAGTTGTCACAGTTTGATGCAAATGATTTTACTTGGTGTTCATCTGCTGCACAATCATCTCATAATCTGGATATACATCACAGCATGACATGTAAATTTCCTGCTACTCTGCTTTCATTTCCAGAGGCAGCAATCAAATGAAAACCATTCAACCTCACCAAAATGTATAAATAATTTTCATTCAAACATATTAACAGTCAAAATATGAGAATTTATCACAGAGCACTATGCCTTTTAAGAAGCAATAAAGACTTTACTTTTTAAGTATATTTCTACTTAGAAAAGTAATATGAACAGTAACTTGCAATTTTAGAAGAGGATTTAAAAGTCCACACATAACATCTAATCTTCAAACTTAACTGTGCTGATGCTGCTCTGCTACACGTACTGCTTGGAAAAAAATAGCCAAGGAAAGGGTTCAGAAAAAGGGGAACACATTGCTTCCAAGGGTACTAGTCAAATCACTACTTTCTCCTCAGATTTGTCTCATAAAATAAATATCAGCATTCAAATGCAAAGAACAGCAGATAAACACTGTGACAGTGAACCTGATGATACAGCACTTAAGATTTCCTTTATTTTAGTTCTCATTTATACTCTAGATTTTCATTGAGTTGAGTTTAAAGATTTTTTTTTTCTACTGACCACCGTCAATTTCTAAAGGGAGGTTATGAGCAGAAACACCCTCAAAAAGACCTCTGTTGAAACACATCCTATGAAATTCAAAACCACCAAACACCACCAGCTTGAACTCCAGGTCCACCAGTGCCAGCTGTCAAATATCTCCTTTCTGACAAAGGTAACAACTGAAGAAGGGAAATATTTGCCCGAACTGCCTGACTGTGACATTGCAGGGGCGATGCGAGCCTGGCAGCGTTTTCCTGCTCGTGGATCTGCCTACATGAAGGCTGACTTTGCCCTGGAGGTTTGGCTTCAGTTCTTTGGGAAGACTCGATCATGACTTACCCTGCTGGAGCTGGTGATGACTCCAGCACTGCAGGACTGGCCGTTTGCTGCAACCCGAGCAGGAAACGGTTCTGGTGATCACTGGTTAATACAGGACGCGGCGTGGGGTCCGGCACCCTCTTACCACTGGGCAGTGGCATCCTTGCCATGCAGCATCAGAGGCTGTTTTGTATCAAGTACAGGTAAAGTCAGCCTGCCCATATTTCTGAAATGAACCATTTTTGTTTGTGGTAGCAGCAGATTTGCCCCATGTGCCAAGCTACACTTCCATGCCCACTGCTTTGCCCAAATCCATTCGCTCCGAGGAACTGCTGAGGTCCTCGGAGGTGGCCACTTGCCAAGTCAAGATGGGAACAATCCTCTGCATAGACAAGGAGTGCAGGAACAAAGGGTGGTTTCCATTTTTATTAATGATGATGCTGAAAAAAAAATGCTGCCTCCATATAAATTGGGTGCTTTTTTTGAGAAACAGGTAAAAACTGCTAAGATGACAGTTTTTCCCATTTTTCCAGTGAGTGTGTCTGAGGAAGTAGAAGTGCAATAACCTGGGGTACAGCAGGCTCAGCCATTTGAAATAAAACTTTGCAGTACTAATGTTTTTGTAACTGCTTTCATATTGTAATGATATTTTTCCAAGCACTGGTTTTATTTGATCTTAAATACCTTTTTGGGAAAGTCCAGTGAGCTGACTCTAATAAAATCATGCTATTGAAAAAAACGTTTAAGTGGAATGTTCAGAATAAATTACAAAACTGCATGCAAGAATACCAGCTAGTGCCGCAATAAAAATCTGGAAATGAGGATTCTTGCAATATATTTTAAAGAAGTAGTATACTTTTTTTTTTTGTTCTTTTTTTTCACAGAATGTTTCATAATAGAAAGCCTTTACAACATGAAAGAGAGTGAATGAATAACGAATGAATAAACTGCCAAAGCAATTGTACTTAAAAAAAAAACAACCCTTGATTTTTTTTTCTTTCCTACATAATAATATATTTCATATCATTTTCAGTAACTTTTGGAAGATAATAGGAAAAGTAATTCTGTTCCATATTGCTGTGCCAAAACACCTAGGTTACATCATACTTAGACTGTTGGATTTCACATACACAGAGACACACACATGTGTTCAGACCCTTTGCATCAGGAGCTGATATGAAGAAAATGACACAATTGGTTTTTCTCCATGCTCTGGAAAATCCATAGGAAGGGGCTTCCAGAATGTAACCAAGATTTTTCACTGCCTTTCTCTCTCCTGTAGGTCAGACAGTCGAATTCTATGACTGAACCCAACTCCAGGAGTAGAACAGGAGAGACTCACCTCCAGACAAGATCATTTTCTGTCTGATTTCTGCCAGGAGCCCCAAGAGAACTGGAGAAGACATTTCCAGCTGAGACATATCTGTGTTTTCAATTGCATGGCCTGAACTACGAGCAAAACCAGGACTCATGGTGAGGTGGGTCACTCGGTGCAGATGGTTCTTTGGACCTAGCTAGGGGAGGAAAAGGCACCACAAAATATAGATGAACCTGGGGAAGTACCTATAGAAAACTACAAACATCCTCTCAGGTGCTCACCCTCGTGCTGGATTTATGTGAAGGCTTGTCAGGATTGACCACATTTGTTCCACCCAGCACATGAGCTGCTCGGCTTTAGCTGCACCGACTTTGCAGCAGCCCAGGAGGCAGGGGGAGGACATCTCTGCAGGCATGGGCAGGCCCTCAGCCTGGGGGAGGTATCCTGCAAAACAGCTCATCCAGCCCCGCTGCTGCTCTGACTGAGTGGAGGTGTCAGCTGCAGCAGCAAGCTTTACGGAGGGTTTTGATGGAGGACAGTGTTGCAGATGACAGTATGACAGGATGCAAGGAGAGGTGTATGCTTAAATATTAATCTCCAGCAGCTCTAATGCCAGTCCTGATCTGTTCCTTTCCTTTTTAAGAATTTAACATGAACAAGTAAATTGTTGCCGTGTTATATTGTTCCTCCACTTAGACTCTCTGTTGGATCCATGTAGAGGATGTCAAGTGATGAGGAAGAGAGAAGCTGAGCAAAGGGACCTGAACTAACAGCCTTTAAGCAAAACCAACTTCTTCATATGCCAGCTCTCTCCTCCACAGCAGAGAAGATGCTGTCAGTCAGCACCCAGAAATCCCTCCTGTCTGTAGTTACATGCACTGTGAGAAGCAAGAAGGGATGGCCAGTTACTCAGCTCTGGTGAGTTTTGACTTCTGGCCTGTCCATTGGCCCAATCTTGAGACAGAAACCTGAAAATACCTTCTCAGTATGTCTTAATCCCAGCTTAATACGAAGCCTGTTCAAACCTGGTGGTCTGTCCTGTATCTCACTGCCTTCAACTGAAAAATGAGATCCTCTTTGTTCTTCCTGGCCTTGTGCAACTTGCTCAAACATCTCCCAGCAAGTGCAGCTTGAAAGGAGTAAGTCAGTCTGAGATCCTTTCCTCTGCCTTGCAAGAAGAGATCTTCATATTTCTAGTGCATTCCTCAACCAGGACGTCCACCACTTTGCTCGCCATCTCTGTCACCTTCCTTAACAGGCACTTACATGAGTGCAGCCCTCTCTAAAATCATGTCCCCTGACATCAAAATTTAACTGGAACCTTGATGCGATTACCTGGCCAGTTAGCTGCATGCTGGCAGGGAATAATGGTTAATGGGACAAAACTAGGAAGAGGGATTAAATAAAGACCTGGAGCATAAGTCTTGAGTGGGAAGTGAAAGCAGAAAGATGGAAACTGTGGACTCAAGATATTGTAGGATGCACCACAACTGATGCTACAAATAAGGTCCATCAGAATGAATGCTTATCTATTGTAGCATTTGGGCTGCCTCCTCGTTGCAAAGTAGTTTGGTCAGAACCACATTAAATCAAAAATCAGACCTCCAACACTCTCTAAAAGTGTGAATTCAAACAGAGCCGAGGAGCCATCAGTCCTGGCAAAAATATTGATAGGAATGATAAGAGCATATGTACTGATGCTGCAAAAGAAATTTAAAATGTTTCTTGGATTGTGCAGCATCACCACCGGCCTTGCATCAACGTTCATGACCATCCGGATTAACATCTCTGTATCCAGCTATGTACTAACAATGGATACCTAGACCTATATATCATAGGTGAACAGAGTGCTAAAATTTGTTCCCGCACCCCTAAACTTTGTTTTCCAATACTTAAAATTGGGTTGTTTTTTTGTAGCAAAGAGTGATATTTTATTAATTGCATCTTCTTACTCCAGGAGAAAACAAAGCATACAAATATAACAGTCAGGCCATTTAAAAACATAACCATAATAACCAAAATTTGATATTATCAGGTTTAGTGCTGTTTTATGTTGAGACATGTCAGATCCAAATTTCAGAGAGGCTGAATTTAAGGCTGAAGCCCAGGAATCCAGACCTGACCTCCGCTATTGCTGCTTTTCCTAATTAATTCTTCACTTATTCTTTTTCCAGAAGGTGAATGATATTTATTTCCTTAGCTCATCAGAGAACTCTAGAAGACTGATTTCTAAAATGGACATAAAGCATTTTAACAAATAAAATAATTGCTAAGAATTTTTTGAGACTGGTTAAACACCATGCAGCTGCTGAGCTCTGGCCAAAGCAGCTTCAGTGGGGGTTTTTTGCAGATTTTGTGGGAGTCATTGACATTTTCTTGTGTTAGGGTTCAAAAGAATGTGACAAAGGCAGGCATCCATCATCACCCCTGTCTCTCTTGCTGGAGTTCACCGTGCTGCTTATAAAAATGAAAAAAAAAAAACCGACCCAAACCCAACAAAACAATTCCTGTGGTTTTAGTCTTTCCCATTTCTAGCTTTCACAGTGAATGGATCATCCAGAGAAGTATCCCCTTTGCACAAGCAAGTGCTAGTAAGAGCAATGTTTGCTCAAACCATACACAGACCCACAAAATGAGAGCCTATATATTGCAATGTAAATTAGCCACACAGTGATTTAGGCAACAAACCTGAAACCCCTGAAGATTTCAGATCAAATGCTCCTTCTACTTCTAAAAATTGGTTTAATCTGGATTTATATAGGAGTTACTGAGATCCTGACTGGCACTTCTAATCCACCAGACAAGGGAAATTAGCCGTCTTATCGAGATAAATAGCCCTGATGTGGTCAGCAGCAGACAGAGATGTAGCTACTGAGAACGAAGGCAGCAGATGGGGAAATGCAAGTCAAAGGAGCAGAGATCCCATGGGCTACCAGAACTGAAGAGGCAGGAGGGCAAAAACAGTGTCTGGCTTGATGAAGGGCCTTCCGTCATTCCTTATACCAGGGTCCATGCCACTGATGAGGCTGAGGGAAAAGGAAGAAGGTGGAGATTTTCAGAAGTTAGTGAGGTCCTATGGGAATAAAAGCCATTCAGGGGCCAGGGAGAATCCTTCAGGTGTTTTTGTAGCACCCAAAATTGTGATTCAAGCAATTGGATCCAGTTGTGATTCCTCTGACACCCAGTTTTGGTGCCTAGAGTGTCTAAAACCTGAAGGGATTTCTGTTTCCCTAAGCATTTACAGGACCAACTGGTTCTGTGTGGAGGTGGAAGTTCTAAACTCTGGAGACACTGAGCACTCCCCTTGCACCCTGCAGGTAACTAAAGGATCTAAGGCAAGGCTCTGCATTCAGTGGCAGGGTAAAGCACCAAAATACGATATGCTATCATTTGAACTGTTTGATGTCATTTTAGGTTTGGGTCTGAACCTTCTGGCTTTGTCTATTCAAATTCTGAATAGAAAAATGGTTAGATGGACTCCATGAAGCCTGGTCAAAGCAGGACTGTTCAAAGAGCAGGCAGAGTAATCTGGAAAGATATGGGACCGGATGTCTGGGAGACTGATTTATCAGAGCCTCCCTGAGGTTTCAGTTGCTGCTGCTCCTAAAAGTCCCCAGGTGATGTCTGAGGCCCTTTACCCCATAACGCAGTGCTTCACGTTTCTACCAGGATGTGAATCCCAGTCAGCATTCAGTTGCTTGGAGGGAGACGGGAGGGAATGGGTATTTCAAATACTGCACTTCGATGCTTTGATGGAAAAGTTCCACAAAGAAAACTGCTGAGTGCCAAAAGAAGCAGCAATTTTTTTTTTATGGAGCAGCCTTGCAATGTCCAATTCTAACTCACATTTTTTATGGGGAATAAATACATACTCCACAAATTTTAATGACTATTCATATTTTTATTTCAGTATCTTAAATATTTTTCTTTCAACTCTAGGAGGGGAAAGGGGCGGCACATTTCATACTGCTGTCCCCCAGATTTTCTGCTGTCTGATTTGGGCACTCCAGGAAGATTTTGCTGCATTACAAAAGAAGCACCAAGGAGTCCAGAGCAGCTCTCCTGAATTCCAGTACTGTTTGTTGCCTTCTGCCCAATTAATCCAGCAACCAGATCCAGGTGAGCAGGATCTTGCATTCATGTTCACTACATCATTTCAGTTGCAGGTGGAGGCTCCCAGGACAAAGTGTCTTCAGTGAGCGTGATGTGAGGTTAACCTCCAACACTAAGTTAGTAAGCTTGTGGGTTTTTTCCCTGCAGAAAGCTCTCAGTTGCCCTTGAAAGCTCAGAGAGCTATCTTACAAGGGCATTTCTGCAGTTTTAAAGCCCAGAATTTAGACTTGTTGGCCAATGTGATATAATAAGAAAAACAGTATCCCAGCAATGTGCAGGAAATAGAATTTTTATACCATTAGTGGTACCTGACTTACCATAGATGATCAGATATATGTTCATACAGAAAGCCTTGCTAATATTAATTGTATATTATACTACAGCCGTGGGATGTGAAATATGTTCATGTGAACACAGTATACCAGACGATCATTATTAAAGTTGCATAATGAAACACATTTGAGTTATAAAAAAGTATTTAAGTTTTCAGAGTGATGCTAGTTTGACTCACTTGTGTCTTCAGTCCCTGTTACCATTATCTCATCACTTCTTTGTGGGTTTTCCACAGGATGCCTGCCTGAGGCAATACAGAGGTTTAACTTGCTCTGGAGGTGACTTGGAATTGTTTTCTTCAGGATTCTTTATTTGTACGCTGAATAATGTTTTATTCATTTAGGTTTTTGTCTGTTCAGAAACACTTGTGGGATTTCCTAGGCTTTTTCTCTTAAAGAAAACAAAATGAAACTAAGTCAGAAACTTTAGCATGTGGTGTCCTACTGATGGCTATGTGGACCATCAGCACTGAAACCCTGAAGTCTACCACACAAAGCAAACAGAAAAAAACATATACTAATAGTAACCTGTCAGGATGCACATGGACCAGAATCTGGGCAGTTTTACTTTCCAGAATATTTCCTTGCAAGGAACAGATGAGAAGACAGACATCTCAGATCCTGTTTCAAGTTCTAGGAAAAAGTTTGTTCCAGTGGGCCACACTTTTCTGACTCTGACAGAAACACATGAAGAAAGGGATTACAGGACATATTAGCATGCAGTAGTTGTGAAATTGGTGACTCACACCATTCCCAAATTTCATCCATTTTACCCTATTCCAGTCCCTTTCTTGTAGCAAGCCACAGTCTCCAACTTCCTGTCTCTTGTTCTCCCATGCCAGCAAATTAAGCAGCTTTGGTCCCCTCAGTGCCCAGTCCTGTTGAAGAGAGGCAGGGTCAGCTCCTGCAGATTGTGAGGGGCAATCTCTTCACTACTGGGTTTTTCAGCCTCGTCTCTGTACCTGGCACTACCTGAGGCTTTCAGAGTAGCAACCATGGAGCATCCCAGCTGGATCTATGCCCAGTGTAAGTGGAATCTTCATGAAATTTAGAGAGATTTAAATG
>NW_010166387.1:30000-55308 GCF_000695765.1 Mesitornis unicolor
ACTATGAGTATAGGGCTTCCCTTTGAGATTTACGTTTTACACGAGGACTAGGATGAATGATAGCATTTCCACGACATTTTCAAAACAAAATCGATGAAATGTTTGCTGTGAGCATATAAACAAGATCAAGAGACTAAGACATTACTCTGCATCGGTTTAAAACTAAACAGAAAAGTACTCCAGAGCCAAAAATAAAAATAAGCAGAAATAAAGGCAGAGCTAATCAGTCTCGTTTAGCTGTCTGAAATTAGTGAAATGCAAACAATAAATTAGAGGCAGAGTTTAAAGGAAAATGCATTTTCAAAATTCTGTTCAGTGCCAAAAACGATGGGTTATTAGTAATAAAACAAGCAAGATAATGAATTATTTCATCATAATATAAAACCACAGTTAGCCTTAGAGCCAAGGAGGAAAATCCAAATAATGTATCCAGGTTCATATGTTGATAAACTGGCAAATGAACCCCCCCAACTGGGCTGTTTGTTTTTGAACAGTGATTCGCACGATAGAAATGGTCTTTGTGATCCCTTCAAATGCAGTGCTGCTCTCTTGACTAGGAGAAACCCAGTTATGAGTCGTAGTGCTGATATTCTTCTCTCTTTTTTCTTTTAAACACCTAAATGTTTTAGCAAATGTTACAACTGAGTATTCTGTGACCAAAACTGCTGCGCGCAGGCTAAAGAAAACAACTGCCAGAGTCAAGTCCGTATTGCTTCCGTGTTAATTTGCGTTTCCGTGGTTGGTTTACATATTATGAAAGCCACCCATCTGATCTCTAACGGCAGCCCTGCTGACACCGCCTGACCCAGCTTGACAATCTGGATAGAAATTGTAGGGCTGGCTGTTCAATGGCTGTGACTTTAACAGCATTGCTTTGGGCCTGGAATCAATTCTCTCTGTTTACAGACCATTTCACAGCCCTTTACCTGCAACATCACTTGTGTCAGTCCCATAAATACTTTGGTGTATATAATGCTTGAATTAGCATAATGGTTTAGGCACAGGGCTTTAAGCACAAAGAAGGACATGTCAACATGTTCTCTTCACTTAAGCAATTAAGAGCCATTATGCTGCTTCAGTGGAAATATCATCAAGGTTAAAGACAATCCCAAACACCCCTCTAACCTTTTTATTCTAAGTCTAATAAATGAGGCATAGAAATTGAAATGTTAGTAAACAGTGCTACTTGCAAGCTCTTTTTGTATCATGTTTAATCAGACCTCTCATTCACCACTTGTGAAGTGTGAGGAAATGTGCACGTTTACTACGGTCACCACTTTAAAGGATTATTTCTCTTTTTGCAAAAGCTCATCTCTCTGCAAAGGTTTGATTTATGTCTAATGTCAAGTTCTAGATGCTCTGACATGGCAGTATGGAAAAAACAAAGTAAATGTATGCATAGGTAACACATAGACCGGGTCACACATAGTATTTCTTGCCAAAACCTTTCTCTGGGTATATAGTTAAGTATCATCTGATTTTTTGTGTGTGTTTACTCCAGGCTTTGTATTTTTCTCTCCATGTAAGTTAGGAAAATGAGCCAGTGGAAATTTGTTGTACTAATGGCTTTATTTTTATTTTAAACAGGCAAGATTCAGCCAAGCCCAGACCTGAGCTGCAGTTGTGAGTGTGTAATTTTGGTGAGAATTTTCATGGCTTGATTTTGGGGTGTGTGGTAGTTTGATTGTTTTTTGTTGGTTTTTTTTTTAATTCATTCATAATACTCAGTCCCTTGATTCTGAAGGTTTTGAAAAGTCTTAGGAAAATGTGGGAGAGAAAGTGAGCAGCTGTAGCAGAGAGACAGAGTTCTTCTTTGGTAGGGAAATGCCCTAACAGCAATCGTTTCACTCTGATAATGCCATTGCACCAGAAGATAACAGAAAAACCACTTCAAAGCGTGGTGGAAGCAAGGTAACCCCTGAAAACATGATGATTCAAAGGGAAAGAATTGCTTCCCTTGGAAAGGTCGACTGGCACTACAGATCCCAACACCTGTATTCCCCTCCTGCAGCAGCAGTGCAGCCCACAGCGTCTCGTTGTATTACCTAGGGAGCCCAGCACCTCACAAGCCTCATCTTTACCAAAAAAGGACTACTTTGGTGGTCCAAAGACCCACTCAGACTCCAAGCTCAGTAGTCTGGAGTTGTTAACACCCAGGATGGAGCTACTTCAGTGCTTTCCTAGACCACGTCTATTTACCAAGCACCCTCCTAAGCTAAATCCTTCTTTTCCTACTGCAGTATTTGAAGTATTTAATGTTTGGGAAATACTTGAGCACTGATGTAGGTTAACATAAATGTTGGAGATGAAACAACTTTCTCTTATTAATGCTCTGATTAAATTTTAATTTTTTTATTAATGCTTTTATTAAATTTTTAACTAATGTTTGAGTCACTTCCCCAAATCTTCTGGAAAAGGAGAGTGAGTGTGGGCGACCTCAGTTGTCTAAAGGCTGTACAATTACATCTGGTGACTTAAAAGCCAGGCTTCTTGGGCACTCATTGCAGTAGCTGCTCTTCAACAATTACACACGTCCTACTCGCACCTCTGTAAGCTGTAGGGCTGTTAGCTTTCCTGTCAAAAACCTCACTTGGCTTCTTGGCTCTGAGAAACAACACTGCTGAATGCCCCCCAAAACAGTGGCAGCTCCCTTCCTATTACCATTAGGAAAGGGGCAACGATCCTGAACCGTCTGGAGCTTAGCAGTCTCAGTGGCTCTGTGGGCACAACAGAGTTTGCAGTCTTACCTCCACTCTTAGAGCTATTTATACATACATAATTATATTTATATATATATGTATTTTTTAAAGAGTATTATTTTTATATGCTCCAAAAGGACAGTTTGAATCACTCTAATTTTAGTTTTCGAGACCCTCACCGTTCTCCAGAAGAAAATGTTGAATTTTTGTATGGACCTCATCCCGTCTGTGCCTGAACTCCATCCCTCTCCCTACTGCCCCTCCACACTGAGATATGGCAGCAGCTGGAAGCGGAAATGTTTCACTCCAGAAGAAGTTTAAACAAATCTCACCTTCATTTCAATACCGTCAGCTTAAGCTGCAAACCCAGAAGCCTGATGGAAGTGAATTGCCTTCTTATTTTATGCTACCCCCTCAGGACCATCCTGAGAAGATTGCCAAATTACAGCAGAGATTTCCTCAGAACGAGGCAGAGCTGAAATTAAGTTCAGCTCACTTTTAAAGAGATCCAACTATGGAAACTTTATAATTGCGCCATTTTGTTCTGCTCTCAATCAGCTTCAAATCGAAGGGCGAATTGCTCAGAGATAGCAAAGGTTGCAGTTTGAAAACAGACAATAATAAGCAAAGAGTCTGATGTGATCTGCGCTCACTCCAGTGTAATAACTTTCTCTGAACGTTGGTTTGAGGAACATGGTAGTGCCAGGAGGCCAAGAACTTGATTTTGTTCTCCTTGCAAGCCCTGTGGACTGCAATCTCTGTACCATATATCTGAGGATGCTTGGCAACTTCTCTTGACTAACCATGAGTGTCACCCACATTCTTCAGGTGAGAGAACCATGGAGCGTAGCCAGGCTGCGCTGAGGCATCTCTGTGCAGCCATACATATTTCATAAATCCTGTGGTGTGATAAAAAGCTGCAGATTGCACATTCAAGGTGTGCGGGAGCACCAGGGCAGCTCCTGCAATGAGATTTCTGTTCCATGTTCAGATCTCATGAGGATCTCAAGTTGTGTCCTTCCCAAAAAGTGATGCTCATCTTCCATTGCAAGTCTGCTCCCCTGTTTCCTGAAGGAAATAGGCTGGAGGAGACTGATTTGGTAGTGTTTGGAGCTTGGATGGGGAAACTGTTTTACAGCGATGAGGGTCATCCAGAAGGGTCATTGCAGAAAGGTCTCTGCTTTCAGGAACAGAGGCAGGACATGATCCACTCACCCCATAGGCTTCATACAGCATCTTCCAAACTGACAGCTACTTAATAGTCCCTTCTCTCTTCTATGTTTAGAGCCACAAAGATTGTTTTTAGTATATAGTAACACTTTAGCACCTTTTGAGGATCTCAAAGCAGATATTAATTAAGCTTCCTAGCACCTATGGGAAGGGAGTAAATAGCCCAATTGCTACTTTATAGAAAGAAAATGACTAGCCAAGGTCATCCACTGAGGCAGAGCCAGGAACAGCATGGAGACGATAAAACAAGAATTATACAGCTCCCGTTTCTCCAAAGAAAGATGGCCCAGAATAAGAGCTCACCTGAACTCAATTTTGGGGGAAAAAATGCAAAACAATTCATAAGAATTTTTGCATCTCTTACATTTTTCCAGCCCTAAATCTTCATGTTCTCCCTCCATCTGAGACAAGATCTGTGCTTGCTGAATGAACACAGCAGATATTATGCTCTTAGTAGGAATCTCTGATAAGTAATTTTACTTTTTTCCTCTTTTATCCTCATTTCCTAAACATACGGATAAATGAAGATAATATTAATACTGATATGTTTTCTGTTGCTAAGTCTCATTTACTGGTTACAACAGCCTCCAATAGATCCAAAATTATCAATCTACAACATCCCTAGGGATTTCCTAGTTAAAGAAAAAGAAATCAATCAGAAGGGATTACAATTACAACTGAGGATAAATGGAAAAAGGACTTTTGAAATGTATTATGTTGCAAGTCCTTTTGGGACTTAAACAGTGCTGTGCCATCCACTCAGAGTTATGAAGACAGAACTAGATTGCTTCTGACCAACTGCAAGGACCTGCACTCCTTGGTAGAAGTAGGAGTCAGAGCAGCCTCTGCAGCACTGGGGCCTGTTCCTCCTGTGCTCTTGGGCTGGCAGCAGCTCGGTAGCTGCTTTTCAGGGTTGTTCTCAGCAAATTGAGAACTAGAAACAGAATCCCAAGAACATTTTGAACAACACAGCAGATCTCTGGCCATTTAAGAGTAACTCGTTAAAGCACCATAACAGCAGTTGTGACTGAGATCACGTCTTCATCTTCTGAAGCCTAAATAAATACCTGCTGCTTGCATTCTGGTAGATTTACTCTCTTCTGGTGACGGTGTGGGACCTACCTACAAGAAATCTTTCCACCAAAAAAACCCCAACAGGCATGGCCACTAACTTTCTCATTATTTTATCTCTCTCATATATCATTTAAACATCCCCATCTGCTTTCACCCTATAAGAGAAATTGTAATTGAAAGCATGTTCATATGTTTTGAGGCTGGAGCGACCCTGTGATCATTTTCGCTTAATCCAGGCTTTATCAAATGCTACCACAGATGCTTATTCCACTTTTTTCTGCATGAAGAAATAAAGAGCACTTGTACAAATGACATGTATGTCAATCTTTAGGTCACAATACTTCCTGCAGTTGCATCCCAAGTAAGAGGCATCAAGCTATTTAAGAATTAACAGTCTGTACCCAAGACAGGAAATGGAGTTTATAAAACAGGTGGATGAAGACCAGTATTCACTTGCATCACATTAAAGCAAATCCATTTATATTTTATTTCCTATATACTGACTTGAACGTGCATTTTTACAATAATCAGACTCTGCAGTTTCTCTAGGATATGTGGTATTTGCAGGTGGATTGGTATGGCCTGCTAGACCTTCTGCGTAAGAAATGGTCCATCAGAGGAGAAGAGGGAGACGCTGTCCAGGTAATTCTGCAGTGATCCACCACCTGCATCAGCCAAGAGTTGGCTTTCCACCCTGAATCCACTCATAGATCATCGGATACTTCTGTAATGCCATAAGTTGTACTTAAGTAGAGAGAAAAGTTAGCACCCGGTGCTGTAGGCAGTGACAGTTCTCTAGATTTTTGTACAACTGCTCACTTATATTGGTATTGCTATCCTGGGTGCATATTAACCATGATTGAAACAATGCCCATTGGAAGTCTTAAAACCTTAACCACCAGTTTTACTTCTAAAATAAAGTAAACTGCCAAAAGTTCTGATAAAAGTGACAATTTATATTTTTAAGTAGTACATCCGGAATTTTCCTATAGCTGTAGACAAAGGAATTCTTACCCAGATAAGTATAAGAGCACCAATAAATTTAAGGTAGCTTATGCAAGTTAGGCACTAATGAATGTCATCTTCTGTTTTGTCATGAAAAAAGATCTTTCTGCTGCTAAAGGAGACTGATTTAGATTATGAATAGCTGTAGTGATTTGCAAAAATGGCTCCAGAGAGATAGACTGAGATTCCATATACTCATGGCACTTGAGGTTTCTGCCCTTTTTGTTGAAAATTAATTTGTCCTGTGGGTTATTGGATTCTAGCTCAGCCAATGTATATTGCTCAGTCATCACAAATTTACTTAAAATTTAGTGTAGCTGAAGTTCATTCAACAAGACAAAAGTCTACAGTTGAAAGCTTCTAAAAATCTTTTTAAAAAACTGGCTAACGGTGTAACTGAAAGCGCTGGAATCAAAGTAGATTTACAAAATGTTTTACGGGTATCAATATAAGGTTTATTATATTAAAGAGACTTTGCAGTTTCCTCTTTTGATGGTGAAAACAAGTGGGTGGTTTACTGTTCCCTCGATGCAAGGGGCTTTTAGTGTTTGGCCCCATGCCTTGAACCCAAAACTTACATTTCTAAAATGAGAAAAAGCACCTTGTAACATATTCTACAGCTTCCTACACTACTTGTTTAATTTGGCACATATTCTTTTTTATGGAATAGGGAGAGAAACTCTGGTTATAAAATGTCAAATGCTTCCACTTATATGCTCTCTCTTTTTTCCTTTCCTTTTTTTCCCCCCCTTTCTTTTCTTTATTTACCTTTGATGCACGAGTAGAAATTTTCTTTGTACTCTTGAAAACCCCATCTCATTAATGCATTTACTTCTTAGGATTCAGCATTGCTGATGCTTGTAAATTTGGTGTCCCAAAGACAAATAGGTTAAGGTTTAAAAAAACCCTCTAGTTCTGTTCGAATCAGCAAGCTTCTTTTTTAAATTAAAAGGCTGTAACTAATTTGATGGATGCGTCCAAGTCATCTGTTAGCCTCCACGTCTGTGACTCTGACTCCTGAACCACCACCACCGGGGATCCAGAGGCAAAGGCTATTGGAAACAAAACCATACAAAGGTGCAAAAGCAACTAACACGGGCAATGATAGAAGGAGGCATGATTAAAGAATAAGCAGATCTTAAACGTTCACAGGAGAGTGATATTTCATTAACTATAAAGGCTAAAAACCTTCTCAAAGAGAAATAATTCTCCTTATTTTAAGCTTTAGCGGAAACAGTTTTATGTCTCATTTAAATGATGGGGTTTTTTAAAAAGCAAAATATAAAGGCAGATAGGACTGATGGTATATGGGGAAAGGGCTTTTTGTGCACAACTACTGTGGATGTTTCCAAGTAGAAAGTCTATAAACAGTTTGTTTGTGTTCTTTCTACCAGGAATTATGCTTAAAAAAAAAAACACAAGAAGAATTTAAAATCCAGCTTAAATTTAACAATAAAATCACTTCATACCCATCTCAGTAAAATAAAAGGAATCATTCTGAGTAAAAATTCATGCACAGTCCAAATCTCTGTTCGTTTGGCTATTTTTTATGTTTCAATTTAATTTTTTTTATTCCTAGCTCTAGTGATATATCAGAATACAACTGATCAGGTTTAAGCTATGAGGCTCTCATCTCTTTGCTTGATACACAAGGCTTATACAATTGCAAGAAATGAGATACAGTGCGATAACCAAATCATGACACAATGGACTGGAAATTTTAGATTAATAAAGCTCTTTTGGAAGAGAACTAAATAACTTTTACAGTTTTATCTATGGCTATTTGTTTCTTCGAAGATTTATGGTCCTTGCAACAGATACGCATCTTATCTTTCACTCTTCAGATTAAAGGAAGATGATTTTAAACAGGCTTCTGACTGGCATAATCTGGAATTGCAGATGATCTTCCTCTAAAAAAATGCTGCTAGTGAACTTGCAAGTCAAATGAGAATATCATTACATATGTCAGAGGGCTCCGAGAGGAAAAAAATCTGCGTACAGCTAAACAAGATCTAATCCTTATTATCGCGACCTGGTATCCTCGGGCAGCACTTTATCAGTCAGGTGCAATCCGTATCGCTTAACAAGGAATTAAAACTTTTCCTGCTGCTGCCGCTTTAATTGATTGATGCTACAAGTTTAGAAACTCAAATCTACCCAGCTCTTACAAAGCTCCTTTAACCAAGCCTTCTCCTTTGAAAGCGGGCTCCTCAATTGAAACTGGCAGCCCACATTTTTAGGTTTCAGGCAGCTCTGTCATTCTAGGAGGAATGTGTCTGCCACTTCACACGATAGCCCGAGCTGAAAGACATGTACTTGGGCTCCGAGAATCAATACAACACTTAATGGACAATTAGGAGAACAGCTGGAGGACTGTCAAAGGCCCATCTGTACACTGCTCAAACAGCCTCGCCTGGACAGGGCCCGCTCCTGCCCCAGGGCACCCGCTCCCATGACAAAATCCCTTTCTTTTCCCATTTAATGTTCATATAGTGGTCTTTTTTTTCATTACACATTTTAACACGTGTCGAAAATTATGGAAATTGCTCGGGCCATTTGTCAACTTCTATCATGTGAATTGATCAATAAATTTCACCACTTTGTTGTTAATGTAGATAAATTTTGGCATTTAATTAAGCTACAGCAAAAATGTGGCCACTTTTAATTTCAGCAGATGCTACCTTTTAATCTGTAATACAGCAGTACATTGGTAAATACAATCCAGTTGCTAAATATTTATAGACAACATGACAATTCCTAAAAGAGTTATCATCAGTGATTTTGGTTCTGAAACAATTAACATGGTTTAAAAGAGCTCATGTGGAAAACTGAAATAAATTCTGAGCAGCAGATTAAGTTATGGCTACACAGATACATCACATATATATAAAGCACGTAAATCCATACACATGATAAACATATGCCCACACTGATTATTATAAGAATACTGTCTACGGCATATATGCACACAAACATCTGTAAATTCTGATAAACTGTGGTACAAATTCCCATATGCATAAACACTCGTGCATTACACATACATCTTTACAGAGATCTCTATGTGTTAGACCCTCATAGTGATATCTATCTTTATTGGAGCTCCTTTGCAAAAAATGTAATGGGAGAGATTGATCTCAGGAAACAACATCACAGAAGGAAACATTTCATATATAAACAGTTTATGTGAAATAACTAAGAGTTGACAAAGGCATCACTGGTTATAAAAATAAATGGATTTAACTTTTTAAAATCCAGAGTAAATTTCTAAACCACAATAATCAGGGATTAGCCTTTAAACTTCCGGATATTTTTTAAGCACACACAGATTTGGCCAGACAATAAGAAACATAAATGAACATTTTAGGCTTCCTATATGGCCTTAGGGACCCCAAGATGAAATCCTGCCTCTGACAGCCAGAGGCCCCAGACACAGCGCTCAGCAGCAAGGTTTGACATGACAAACTGCTGTATCTCATTTGAGTGGGTAGGGGAGGAGGATGCCTGGTGGTGATATTGCCAGTGCCTCTGGGGTAGGAAAAGCCTTGAAATCTCACTGCTGCTTTTGCTGTAATCTCCCTGACCAAGCAGGCTCCCACCCTGACCTGTAATTTTTGCTGAAGAACTTGTTCTCATTTAGAGGACAATGGTGCTGGCAGCGTGAACTTGTGTACAGGAGAAACCACGGAGCAGGGAAATTAGTGGTGGTCACTCAAATCTAACCCTTACCAAGGGCTCCCGGTAGCTTGGGCGCACAGGTCCAGCGTCTCAGGCAATGAAATAATGCTATATTGATTTATATTTATATTTATTTTATTTATATTTTATATTTTATTTTATTTTTTATTTTCTTTTCTATTTTATTTTTATTTTATATTTATATTTATTTTCCCATAGGTAAAATTCCTTTTGTTTGACTCCATGGTGAATTTCTCAGTTTTCACTGCTTGGTAAATCCTTCTAACTTGATATTAAAAAAAAAAACCAACAGGAAAAAATAAAAAGAGACCCCCTCAGACACACCAATCACTTTTAAAGCGGAGTTTCTGCTTTTGTGGATTTGTCACTACTGCAGCATGTTTTATTTTCATGTTTTCAGAGAAACTGGTCAGCAGATTTCCCAAAGTTGTTGGGGAGTGCGGGGAAGAGGACTGGAATATTGTTCAAACTGAGACAAACTGGCTTTTAGCCGAGGACTTGCAATTCACACGGAGAGAACAGGGAATCCAAATGCAGTAACTGTGGTTTATGTTTGGTATTTGAACCACAGGAAAATGTCTGGACAGTACAGAATATACTCTGCAAATATGGAACAATCTAACCAAATCTTGAGTCATTGAAATTATCTCATTGGCCTTTCCTCTTAAACAGAAAGCTTTGTCTCAGCTTACCAAGGGTTTTTTTGCATTTCACAGCAAAGGCATTTACTCCCTCTGGACTGGATCAACACACGAGTTGGTCAGTGCACGCCTGCGATTCCTGGTCCTGCCAGCACCGCGATGCAGAGTCTCCTCCTGCTGTGAGGGAGCGATCCTTCAGAGGAGGTCTCACAGCCAGGCTCTCACTGCAGCTCCTGCCATGTGCCACTCGACCTACCTGCGCACTGAGGGGGTCTCCCGACGTGGCTACGCTCCCAACACCGTCCAAAGAGCCTGTGCGTGTGTACGTAGAACAGCTCGCTGGTACGCAGGCACACATGTAAGGACGAGCCAAAACGAGATGGTGCTGGGTCTCTGCAGCTTCAGCCCAGAAGTCATAACTTCTGCGTGACGTGACACTGTGGTGAGTGGAGAGGCCTGTCGAGATTGTACGTGAGAGTTACTTTTTAAATCTTTTGTGGCACGATGGCCCATACGTTTCATGACAAATTTTTCTGGTGAACCTAGAAGAATTTTGAACAAAAGGCTAGCTTAAAGGTCTAAAAAAAATCTCAGTGCCATCTGCTACAGTTAAATTTCATACGCACCCATAGTGGATCAATGGTGATACTCACTGCTGAGCTGTTGTAGCACCCACCCTTTCTCCTCATTTCTGTAGCAGAAGCAGGGGGTGAAAGGACCTATCCCAGGCAGCTACACAACTGCACACCCCTGAACTCCAACCTGGCAGCTACAGCTCCTCCATCATCCACGTTGGCCATGCCATAGTGTCCTCAGAGAGGTGAAAAGTATGTTAGTATTTACTAAGTTTTTAATGGTGAAGACCTAAACTCTGCATGGGAGTGGATTACACTAAAATGAACAACAGAAAAGTCTATTAAACAATCTTTGTTTTGAAAAGATCTCAACAACAAATCTATTGGTCTGTTTCACCAGTAGAGCATTTTTGTGGGAGATCCCTATTTATATGATTTATTAGAAATGCTCCATTGAGACACAAAGCATTTTTCTAATAAACCTAAAGGTTAGCACTATTGTTTTCAGTACATCTGACCCTTGGATTTGCTGTAAAACCAGAATCATTAGAAATGCTCCATTGGTTATATTGGAGCATTTCTAATGAATCAGAGGGTCAGCTCTATTGAAATAATGTAAAATATCTAGATTCATGAGAAAAACTCCATTGAAATGCATGGAGCGTTTCTAATAAATCCAGATTTTAATGGAGCTCAACCCTGAATCCATTAAAACGTTATGAAAAAATAGTTACTGACCATGCACCTTAAGTACTTTTTTCCTGTGTTAATCTCTCATTTATTTTAAAATGCGTTGTAAAAATAGCAAAAGGCACCAGCAAAAATTTGTTATTTAAAGTCTGCCATTTCCTCCACTTAAACATGAGCAGAGAGCCACTGCTGCCACCAGAAAGACAGCCCCTGGTATCTCATAACAAGTACTTCCCTCACATTGCACTCAAGCTACTTCCAGGAAGGGGGATGCACCCATGCAGGGCTGTGATCCCATCACACCACACCGGCTGCGTGCACAGCCCTGAATTTGCTGTAGTCTCCCCCAGATTAGGCACACACCAAACAGGAGCATGTGTTGTGAGAGGTACAGAGCTGTGGGTTGCAACTGCCTGGAAAGGAGCTGAGAGCTCTTGGGTATCTCAGGCTTTCCTCAGTGTGGGACTTCACAGAATCTTTGAGGCTGGAAAAGCCCTCTAAGATCATCCAGTCCAACGTCAACCCAACCCCACCCCACCATAGTCACTAAACCGTGTCCCCAGGTGTCACATACACACATTTTGTGAACCCCTCCAGGGATGGTAACTCCGCCACTTCCCTGGGCAGCCCCATCCAGTGCCTGACCACTCTTTTAGTGAAGAATTTAATCCTCATATCCAATCTAACCCTGCCCTGGCACAACTTGAGGCTATTTCCTCTCATCCTAGCACTTGTTACTGAGGAGAAGAGACCAACACCCACCTTACTACACCCTGTTTTTGAGTAGTTGTAAAGGGCGATAAAGTCTCTCCTCAGCAAAGGAGACCCCCTTCACTACAGAGGGGATCATGGTTTTCTCCACAGCCACTGAACAGAGACCACCAATGCTGGTGTCTGTTCCCCAGGGAAAGCTGCCTGGATCCCCACAGCAGGATCAGTTCATCACAAGATCAGTTCTGAGCAGGATCCCCTCCTTCAGGGATTGCTCCGAAGAGAAGCACTATCTCTTTAGCTGTATATTTAAATACCAATTGTCTGTGGCAGCTGAAGGCAGTTAATGATGATAAGCAGCAGGTTGCAAAGGGCCAGCTCATAAGAATATGAGAAATTCACATATGATGGAGGGCAGGTCAGAGGTATTTGCCTTTTGTATCCTATGAAAGAAACTGAGCCTGAAGTGTTTTATCCTTTACCAAACAATAGATGTAGAAGAGGATCTCTCTATGGCTTCAGGAAGGGTCAACTTAAGTAAAAGCCTTGGTACCACATATAAGTGGGATGCTCTTAGGGCACATGTCCTGGGATGAGTTGCCGGGTGCCTTGAGGCTTCCACAGTTTATGGGTGTAATTACTGACACAGAGATTATGTTGTTTATACTTAAAGGGAACCACAGCCTGGCCTTCCCCTGCAAATTAGGTGTTTATTCTTAATTTACAATCACAAAGCCAGCAAGAGAATGAGATTTTTTTTTTTTATTGCCAAACTGAATTGGCTTTTTCTACCATTTTCATTGTACAAACCTATTGAAAGCCTGGCGGACTTTCAAGTTTACTTTAAGGTAGATTCAACAGCTCTAATATTCTAAGAGTGTCTGTCCTAAAGATGAGATGGTTTTTGGCTTTATGCTATTTCACACTTTGTTCTTGCCATGCAGCTAAATTGCATATCCATGGCAGGAAACATCTTTAACCTATTTGTCTATTCAACATTGTCAACTTGATAACTTCCTGAAAACTGAGGCTTATGATAATAAAAGTTAGTTATTAATAGTAGCATGTTATAGGCCAGAATGCGAAAAAAACAATAAGAAGTCTTGCTGATTTGTTGTTTGATAACATAACAAGAAGAAGTAAACGTTGTTAAATTTACTTTAAGGGCATGTATGAGTCTGTCCCTCAGTGCCTCTCTTGGATGGTCAGAGTTGAAGATAATTTTGTCAGTTTTGCAGACGAACATCACATGAAAGTTGCCGTGGCAAGTTTTCATGATGCTGACAAAGTTAATGCCCACTTTTCTCTTTTTTCAAAGCTAGTGCTTTATTTTTGCACCTCTTATCTTCCAAAATACTGCTGCTGAACTGAACCCATGGCACTGCACCTACCAGCCAGGTACAGCACTGGGGAAGAGTTTTGAGAAGGGTTTGGCTCAGTGACCCTTGGACAACCCCCTGCTCTCAGGTAACGCATCTCAAAAGCTCTGAAAATATCGGGATGCTTGTCTTTATGGGCTTTATGTACCTCTGCAGTAGGTGAAAGAGCTGAGGTGATTGTGCCAGAATTTATTACAGCAATGTCATTTTAGGGTACTTTCTCCCTGGTGTTTCTGATGACTGGAGGCAGGGTAAGAAAGAACCTGAAGGCTTGGATGTCACTGCTCCGTAATCCATGGAGCTCTCCAGCCCAGGTCCCAGTTTCAAAGCAATTGGGAGACGTTGTAAGAAGCTGCTTTTGGACAAAGGAGAATCTCCTCTGTGCTGTGTAACACTGCAACCTCCAGTACTGCATATTCGTTGCTAAGGGGTCATGACAGTGGCTTCACTGGAGCGGCAAAGTCCTCGAGCAACTTCTCCCTTTTGCAGCTTTACAACCTAGCTTAAATGTATTTCAGAATAGTTTGCTTAAAATTAAGCATAGGAAGACAATACATTCATCACATCCACTTTACAAGGCTGTTCGAGGAACTAGGCTTGTGTGTGTCGTAGCGTTTTATAGCAACGGTCTTTCTATAGGTCCCCATGCTTGCAGCAAATAACAGAGGAGCTGGCTCACCTCGGATACTGCGTTCTGTTTATTTTATGAATGCACACAGTCAGCCTATCTGCAGTTTGTCAGCTTGGGATGCTGTTCATTTAGCCGCTTTGCACTTATACACACATGTACATAAAATGTATATGAAAAGTACATTAATATAATTCTATCTCAACAGATTTAATTCTTAAATGCTACATATACTTGTTTAATCTCTCATTTTAGAAGTAGGAAAGGTTAGATTATAACATCAGGTTAGCTCTCTTTGAAGCAGGTAATAATTAAGTTGATTCACTGTTGCAATTACTGTCAAATCCCCCTTAATTACCACGGATTTTATAGCAGCTTCATTATACGTCTGCTGTAATGCATTGTGGCCCTAAGGAGAAGTGTTGCAGGAAATTCTGCATAGCATGTATAATTCTAACCTGCAGTTAAAGCTTCTAGTGAAAGCCTCTGCACTAAATTTATCTTTTTTTGACATTTTTCCCCCTATTATTTAAAGCAGTTGAACTGGAGTAACACCACTAAAATATACACCTAACTTCATAAGTGAAAATTGATCTCTTCACAGGTATTAGGAATAAAAATGGAGAAATGATAAAAGTAGCAGGGAATTATTCTTGGGAAACCACTCAGCAAAAATGAAGAAGACTTCTGGTCTGGTGGCGTGGGAGAGAGAAAAACTTCTGCCCCATCCTGCACATCATGTACCCCTCAACAACCTCTCCTCGCTTCAGTACTCCCGCTGAATGTGGCTTTCGAGGCAGTAAGAATTTGCCAAATCAGTCGTCTATACATCAATGTTTTCATCCATTGTTCATTTTACATTTAATAAACTGGACGATACAAATATAAGGCACATGCACAACAAACAGCTTTGATGGGTTTTATTTCACTTGCCTATCAAGCACGCTGTTACGGTATTTTATAGAAATATTTGATGAAAACGGCCATTATCGAACAAGAATTTTTAAAGCAGCTCTTCATTCTAACTGACTTTCCAACTAACTTTTGTAACAACATCGCCTGATGAAACTGCTGCTTTATGGCTCATGTGTCAGTGCTTGTTTCCATTGGAAAAATCTTTACAAATCAGGGTCTGTAAATTGAGCCTGCAACAGTTCAAAACAGATAACTGAATAATGTGTCCCATGGATTCTCTTGTAACGAAGGAATTTACTCCACAGAATATATTAGATGCAGAAAGGGCTTCAGTGTCAGTGACACTATTGGCAGCTGTGTTAACAGTTAAGGAGCTGGCTTTGTAAGGCAGTACAGTTATTAAATTTCTCCAGAGACCATGACTCATTAATCAAATATTCATACATCTCTGTAAATACACGCTGAACAGAGAATACCCTCAGAGCTGAGCATCCCAGCACAAGTGCTCTTTCATGTAACACTGACAAAATCCTGAGAACATGCGGTCATGTTTTGCATTTCTAATGCTGCATGTACTCTTTAGTACCCCAATTCCTAAAAACAGAACACAAATGATCTTACTGATCGCAAGTGTTACACAGTCACAATTAAAATTGCTTCACTATTGCTTCATACTGTCTTTTTAAAAGCGAAGACAGTGAATCAATTCTTCTGTTCTTTGTTTACCATCAGACAAGTAACTTTTTCCCATACGGATGGAGAAACCCAAGGCCGTGCTCCTATTAATACAAGAATTTGTATTAGCATGAAAACAACAAACCCCTGGTTGAACTGTGAAGGCCAAAGAACTTCATATATTTGCAAAGACATGAGCTTGTTGTATTTAACAAGTACTGTATTTTGTGTTTCCGCACCACCATTAGCACGGTGCATCTTCTCACCTGCTCTGGGGAGGCGCAAACACCCCTGAATTGAAATTTTTACCTTGGTTCAGAGACTTTGAAAAAGAAAATCAGTTTTCTGTTTGCACTCCCCATCCCAGTGCATCCATATCCAGGGGACTTTGGTTTTGACTGTTGCAAGTTCTGATTTATATGTCTGATTCAGGCTCTCTGTGGGTTGAAGTAGTCAGATGCCTTTATATAGTGTTATTTGTAAATGGGGATTATCATATTGCTGAATGTAGATTTTAAAATTCTGTGCTATTGTGCTCTGCTGAACTCAAAGGAACAAAGGAATGGAAGAAATGAAATGAAAATGCGGCCAGTCCAAAATCCCAGATGAACTCAGTAAGAGAAGAGGTATTTGCAGATAAATCCTGGAGAGGTAAGTCTCGGATTATGTTCCTTATAGTTTTTAGAGGCTAGGACATAGAATTCACTCCTGGAACCAGTCCCTAACTGCAAATTTTGATGGCAAATCTGGAAACTTGCATAATACCTTTATATTCTGTAAGTCACTTGCAAATGGCCCAGTTTGAGGGTGGAACTCTGCTCAGAAAACACCTTCTTTTTTAGATACTCTAACTTAAGCACCTCCACAGTTTCTACCACATTAATTTCAGTGCATTTTAATTTCCTTAAACAAGGCTTGACATTTACATTTTAGAAAGGAAATCTTCTCCTATATTTAATTAGGGCACTGATTGAGACAGGTTGGCAATAATCTCCTGCACTTCTGTGTAAGACAGAACCCACGCCACCTTTCTCCATGAGTCAGCACACGCCAATAAAGCAGTTGTAGGTATTTGCTGTGGGCCATAAGGAGAACAGCACGAGGCTGCAACTACACCCCCCCCCTTGCCCACCAAAATACAGGGCCCCAATCCTAGGCATCCTACAAGTGATCCTGCATGACCTTATTCACTGACCCAGCAAGCTGCTGGATGCCGATAAATACCTAAAACATTGACTTTAATGACGTCCCCTTGGGGCACAGGGATTCACTGGCAGGATCAGAGTGTAGGAAAGGAGGGGATGGGAAATGAGAATAAAGTGCAAATGCTGAGCAGAGAGCCCACAAAGCCTTGGTTTTAACACATGCATAAACACCCACTAGAGCTAGGTGAAAACAGCAAACATTTATTTGCGCATCTTCTTGCATAAATAAAACCCTGCTGATTTGCTTTGATGGCATTTACGACCACATTTATTCATAAACATTAGAGTGAGCAAGTTTTTATTTGCAGGAGCGTTCATAGAAAACAAAAGCGTCGTGAATTCTGGTGTGAATAAATACCAGAGAGCTCTCACACGAGAAGGGCTTCTGCAGTCATTAAGTGAAGCTCTTTTTACTATTCACACTGTGGATTCAAACAATTACAGCTGCCCGTGAACTGCTTACAAACAGGGAAGAGAACTGTTTATAAAGCTCAGTTCATCCAATTAGGCAAGAGAAACCATCTCATGGAGGTACCTAACCATAGGGTCAAATGATGATCACTCAGGGCTCAATCCTGACTCCCTTGAATGCCTCTTTACATCTTTTTGTTGATGTAAATAAGTTAGGGTGTGTTCTGCCCCCTTGGAGGCTCCTGAGAGCACAGGAAGAGCTGGTGGTGCAGCCTCCCAAAAAGCCACATCACCTTGGATGAAATCGTTGCATAAACAGAACGTGGGGCGGGTGGATTTCAGATATGCTGTTTGTATTCGTTTGTGGCATTATTGACCTTTCATAACTCACTGATGGTTGCTTTTCATTCCATCATTCCAGTTAAGAGATTGTCAATAACTCTGGAAATAAATCAGGTCTCCAGAGTGAGCCCATTTTCTTACTGTAATTAACGGCAAACAGGAGATCCCTTCCCTGCCTCCCCAAATACTCCAGTGTGTCCTTCTGGCTGCATTGTGCATAACTGAACTGCTCGCTTGCTTCTCATTACCCACATTTCAGGGCTTGGAGAGGTAAGTTAATGGAAAAAAACACCCACAAAAGGCTTTTCTTACAGTAAGAAATTTGTAAGCCAAGCGCAAGGGTAGAAATGAAGACCGGGGCCTGTTTGTGCCTCTTCAGTGGTGCCGGGCAGGGGCAGACTCTACCCAGGGCCACTGCACAGCCAGGCAGGGATCAGGGGTGGATGAATTCTTTCACAACCCCACTCCCTGTTTTCCAACTGCATTTTCATGCCGACTGCAGACAAATGAACCTGATGTTTAAGTGCCAGTTAGAGCACGTAGAGCAACCACTTGTTTGCTGTTACTGCTTTAACTAAGGAGCACGTCACCATGCTGAATGGCACTCGGGTGCATTTACCACATCGTTTGAGAAGCGCAAGGTCGTGTAGACTCCTCTGGGAGCCAGGGAACTCACTGCGAGCAGATCCAGACTCACGCAGTCGTGCCTTGTACAGGAACCAGGGGTTCAGACCGTGAACCCACTTCTGGCTTTGAAAACCGGGGAGGGATGCATGGTGTCACCTCAGCACCTGTAAGGAAATACAGCAGCTGCCTTTATGTAGGTCTTACCAGTTACCTGCTCATGTTCTTCTCGTTTAGGGGGCATCTCATTAATACTGTGGGGAAAATATGTAACTGCTGAGGGAGACGTGCTTGGGGACTCCCACCTAGCTGTTCTCACAGGGGTGGAGCTGCTTGGAGACCTTTAGTAATAAATTAGGGCAGCCACAGTTTTACAGCTCTGCTGAAGCATGGGGGACCGATGAGAGGGAAAACAAGTCTTTAAAGAAACGCAGCACAAGCAGCAGCTCTACTGGTAGCCACAGATGGGCATTAACTTAGTAACTGTCTTGAGCGTGTTTCCATTTTTTGGCCTTCTGAAAGTTGGTCTATAATTCTCCAGACCCTGTTTCTCTCTGAAATCAGCTGTCTCTACCAACAGTAGTAAATAACTCCCTCTCCTAAACAGCCACTTTAGAAATTTCCATTTCATGAGTCATTATAGAGCAAACCCAGCCTTCCAGCCTCATCTTTCCCCAGAGCCATCCCTGAGGGTCTGCTGGCTTGTTCCCTGTGGAGTTAAACATCACACTGGGTTTCTGCACCAATCTCCAGCCCAATCTCAGCCTCTGTGTTGGAAAACTGTGAGAGATCAGCTGCTGCCTTTCAAGATTGCCTCCAGGGAAGGTGCATGCTGGAGGTCACACGGAGAGGTCCTTCACCTCACACCACATCAGCTTCCTGAGCTCCCAGTCCCAGCTATGGGGAGGGACAAACACCAACACCTTCCCCATCAGTTCTGAGCACAATGGGATTTTGGCCATTGCTCAGGTAGAGGTGAGTCAAAGAGGACCCTGAGGTCTCACATTAACTTGAAAAACGCAGCCAGTTTCTTCACTAGAAGGGGAAGGTGGAGTCCCATTTAGGGTCCTGAGGTTGTGTCAAGCAAATAGTAGGTATTATAAACACACAGGGAAATGTTCCTTCTAAGGAAAAAGGAAATGGCAGAAAAGAAATAAAGCTTTATTAGGCAATTAAAAGCTCAAACTTTGCAAAGAGCTAGTGTTTGCCACCTTCTGGAGTAGTGCAGTCTGGTTCCATCAGGCTAGCAAGTAATCAGCCAGTGATTTGTGGAAGTCCTTTAAGAAAATAGGCCACTGCTGGGTGTGTGAGTAACTAATGCTCATTTGGTTTGTGTTTGAAGGCAGCAGCAGCAACACTGATGACACAAATTAATTGCAGGGTTTTCAGGAGATAATGCAGACGAGGTAAAGAGAATTACTATGCGATTAACAGTTTCCAATTAAAGTCCCCTGTAGTTACCAAAAAACATTAATTTCTAGTAACTTGGTAATTTAACTTGTGTCACCACTGTACACAAGTGCACCGGGGCCGTATATGGGCACGAAAAACATGAAAAAAAAATCTGAAAATAGACATCAATTTTTAATCACTATCTGTAGCAAGCTTCAAATAAAACACCACTGTGGTAAACTAAAGGATTTGCTAACAGATTAAAGGACCAAAACCCAGCTGCTGTTCCAGCACTGAAGTCTTTCTTAACCCTAGACAAAAAGGGGAAAAAAAAATCCACTGTTTAAATAAACTCAGCAAAGGTGCTTCAGCCATTATGTTTCTTTATCAACAAGTTGCAAAAAAACTGAGACAAAGGAAACTGTTTTGCCTTTCCGGAGAAATTTGCTGTTGGGATGGTAGAACAACACTTTTCTTCTTAACACTTACCTACTAGAGCTCTTCTATTTCCACTTGAGCATTTCTATTACACAAATCAAAGATGTTCTGAACAAGAGCTCATTTCTGGGGACACAGCTTAAGTGGGTACATGCACATGGGGTTTTTTTAAGGTACATGAACTTCAGGAAGAAGGAAAACTCATCCTCAAGTTCCCATCTCAGGTATAGCTACTGCACTGCAGCACTGGCCCATGAGGTACTTGGAAGTGTGCAGCAGGCCCAGAGGTACAAAGGGCTGAAAAGCTGCAGAATTATCCGCCCTGAGCAGTCTTGGTTCAGTCTGATGACAAAATGCAATCACCAAGTAGTGTCACTACCATTTCTACCATGTCATTTCCAGAACATCTTCCAGCTTTTGCCGTGTGAACAGTGTGGGAAGAGTCATTACTTCAATGTCTTCTCCATTGCCAGGCTCGTTCCCAGTAACAGTATGAAGGGTGAAGCCTGCAGTGGGGTAGGATGGGCAAATTCTTTCAAAGGAGATGTATTTTATATATATGACTTGAGACATGTATCAATGCTGTACAGTAACTTTCATTTAAAAAACCCCACATAACCAAAGTCCCCTGCACAGCTATGTATTTTTTAGTTTCACCTAACTCAGCACCACTTTCAACTTCACTCCAACTATTGCAGACTCCTGTGCATTAAAGCCTCTGAAGCTGATTACAGTTTATTATTATTACTACAACAACAGAAGCTGTAAATGGAAAAGATGTTATTGATTCACCTAATCCGCTGAATGCAGGTTGTTCTGTACCGTGCATTTGCCAGCCTTGGGACCACGCTGGTTGTTAACAGCCTCACAGGGCACAGCTTTTGGCACCTCTGGGTGCCCTGTGGGCAGCTTTGCTGTGAGCATCTTCCCCTTTCCCAAAGTCCTCGCTCCTGTCACCATTTCTGCTCCCCTTCTGAGACAATGATGTGGCAAAGGATTGCATTTTTTTTTAATGTGAAAGCAAAGTACAACTTCATGTCTAATTTCCTGCCCGCTGTTACCCAAAGGAACCACTCAACAGTTTTGCATTATTTTTGCTAAAGCTACTTTAACTTCTGCTTCACTAAACAGGACTTTTCTATTTTCCAGCTCTCGCTGACATTCACAATTCTCCTCACTTTGACATCTAAATTCCATAAATATGCTGTTTACTCCCTCTTCTGGGCTATTAATGAAAAATATTAAGTAAGATTCAAGCCAAACATCCTCACATACATGCAGCATCTAAAAGTAATATTGTGCCAATTATTAGTAGGATTCCACAGTGCAGAGGTTACTAATTTAGATAAATGATGCAAGGGGTTTTTTTTTCCCCGAAAACAAGTGAACATTATCTCATTTTGGCTTTTTGGAATATTAACTCATTTAACGTGCAAATGCACACTCTAGCCCTGACACATACACATACTCAACCTACTTCTGCCTGAAATCTATCCATTAGTCACTTCTCTCTCATAAAAAGGAAAGAAGGTGCTTTAATGAATAGACGTGATGCTTACTATTTGGATCGGCAACATTTGTGCCTTCTGTGCCTGAACAGCACTTAGAGTAGGTTAACATTTGGTTTACAACATAACAATAAAATTTGCCTTTATTGCAAATAAACAGAGTATTCACACCTTGCAATATTGTTTTAGATGCAGGATTATACTCACTCGTAGAGGATCTAATATTAATATAAAAGGCACATGCACTTAATGTTTTCACACCTTTTTTATTTTCCAAGCAGTGTTAATACGTATTTTAAATACTGCATTTACTTTGTTAAAACATGAAACTATTTATGTACATTTGTTTGCAATCTGAGAACACACACCATCAAGTAATCATTTGTACAGTAATAACATGTACCCAAAAAAAAATACAAATCACAGCCCAGAATTTTTCACATCCCCCATTTACTTTGATTTAAAAGCTGCACTAATAGGAGAGAAACCTCAACATTATAGTAGTTGAAACAGGAAACAAACACTGCTCTCCTCTAATAATTGTCTTTAGCTGCTTTGATTGGTTGCAGTTAATATTAATAGCATAACCTTTAAAAACTGTGGGGAAAGGTAATACTTTATCTTCACCCCTCATATTAAGGCTCCAAAGCAAGCTTAATGAGAAACCATTATAAAATCATACTGCTAAATAGTATCTTAACTCACAATTCAGCCTATATAATTAGATCAGTATTGCAACTGCCAATTACTACTGATGTACCAAACTTACCTTTCTTACACTGCGCTGCTCGGGATGTCTCACGATTACAGCATTAGCGATTAATTGGGCTTACGTAGCAAGACGGATGAGTTTTACCCTTACCACACAAATATCGAACTCAATTTTTTGCTTACAAACAGAAATTACAGTCTCTCAAGACCTATGGATGACGTAAGCCCCATGCGTATCTGGCAGCCTCTGCTCAGGATTTGTCCTGGACATGATATGAGGGACATGACTCAGGTTTCTGGGGCTGGCCAAGCTTTTGAAGAGGACAAGAACAGGACTTGGGCACAGTTCAGCACACCTGGCTCCACACAACACCTTCTCTCTGCACCACCACAACGTGACATTAAACTCATTCAACTAGCAGGGAACAAAAATAATTAGTAAGTACATTTATAAATGACATTTTAAAGACTATTAACATATAAAACATTATCATCTTTATGAAAATAGACCCATTTCAGCACAAGCTCGCCTGTTGGAGGAAGGAGGGCACACACACTTCTTATTGTTTAAAAGGCAAGTGTTCTCCTGGACAGCTGCCAGTAATCTTGTGTAAAATGTCCTTAAAGCAAGACAAACTCCTCCGTACTAAATCTTTTTAATCTTTTCTTTTCATCCTCAGAGAAAAGGTCATTTTCTTCACGGAGTGGACTGGAAGCAAAGTCATAGTCTCTAGAATGACCCTTTACAAAAGTAAACAAGGGATATTTCTCCTTAGACGAAGATTTCAGCATCTGCAACATAAAACACATACCAGATAAAACGTTAACCGGAAATTAAGAAATACAGTATGTAGTGATATCTGATGATGACTGCAAAGTAAAAAAGAAAGCATTTTTAAAGGATATTTTAGAAGCTATTTTCATCATCATACTAAACAAAAGGCACTGCACAATCGAAACATCCCCTCCTCCCATTAAACAGACATTTACTTCCATTTCTTCTTCAGGTAGCTGCTAATTTTATGCCTAACCCTGCCTCTTTTCCCATCACCTCTTTGGTTCAGTGCAGCTGGAGCTCTTGTAGGAAGAGAAAAAACTGTACAAAATAGTTCCTGGGCACAATGCTATCTACAAACACAGGTATGAATTTTGCAGCAACTAAGCTTCTCAGGGAGATATTTTTATTGTAGAATCAGCACGTAGAATAGATCGATGTTTTTATTAAAAGTTTAAACACACACCCCTATGTAAATAAGCCAATCAAGAGCACACGGCTAAAACCAAATTGACAACAGTAACAGGCTGTGGTAACTAGGGTGCCAAAAATCTACATTTATAAATAAAAGCAGTAGAAAGCAGGAGGTGGGGAATGATAAATACTAAACCAGATCAGCAAAATACCTTTAAAAGCAGATAAAAATGTGCCAAATACTGAAAGACATTTCAGCTTTTCAGGCTGTTTTAGACACTTAATCGTTCACTGACTTTTTTGTAATTTTTTTTTTTTTTACATTTCTTACCTACTTGTAAAAAACAGCACAGTGATGCGGAGACAAGCAGAACTACATTAGCCTAGAGGTATACATTGTGTGGAACTAAAATCACTAAATACAATTTCATGAGAACAATTAATCTAAAAGAGTAAAAAAGACCTAGCTCTTTAAACACTAAGAACTATTTAAAAAAAGACAGTCAAGGGCTGTGGAGGGTGTTTAAAAAAATATCATGCTCACAGTAAAATCCTTGATTTTTACTGTGGTCTGAAATTTTCCATTTTGTTCTTTTCTATTTTAATTGCACTTGGCTAATGCAATGTGAAACCTGGGTAAAAGAGCAAGGAGATACAGGAGAGACACACACCCAGTAGTAAGCAAAAGACAAAGTATCAAATGAGCATTAGAAAGAAAACAAGTTTCTAAGATGTACAAATGATTTGTTTCTTGACGAGCCTGTGTAATCGGATGCAAACCCTTTCATCTCCAGGGGCTGGATAGAACAGAAACTGATAGCCACATGAAGGCTGTCTGCTGGTCTGAGAAGTGGGTGGGTGGACTTCGGCCAGTTCCGAATTGCAAGTTTGCAACAGAAAACTCATCCAAACACCACATCCCAGTGAAGGAATGGTGACCAACCAACCCTCGCACCTTTAAAGGTGGGCCCTCCAAGTCAGGACAAATCCACCTGCAGTTCCTCTCCCTGAAACCTCCTTTTTCTACAGGAACATGTATTGCCTCTCTCAGGGAGGTGATGAATTACTAAATACAGAACAAACTGGACAGGAAAACACCTAAACAAGAGGAACAGTGGAATTTGTTAAAGATTACTGCAATTATTATCAAGCTACGTCTCACTCAGCGATTACAGATAATTTGAAACTCTAAAGAACTTCCAAGTTCTTTGGATACTGCTGTGATGATTTCTACAGAGAAGCTTATTGAAAAACATCAGTATTTTTTTAGTATTTCAGTGTTAGACGGCCACTGTTCTCACTGCAATAATTAATTCTTTGTCCTGACTTGCATCCAAGCTCAACACAATCAGTCCAGTTCTTCAGAGGACTTCTCATTTCTGCTAAGAACCTGGGCAAATACAGCTGTAGCCCAAGCAGATCATTTATCTGCTGGAGTGGGTTTTGATAAGGAAACAATTCAGTGCATGAGCAGAAAGACAAACCTGGTACCAGTTAAGGAACATTAAGGCAGCAACAGAGGCCAGGAGAAGGCAGAGCCATCCCAGGTGCTGTGCAGGGCCAGGGCTTC
>NW_010166387.1:55339-77629 GCF_000695765.1 Mesitornis unicolor
CAGCTCTGCCCCGACTTCACCAGTTGCTCCATTTAGGCCCTTGATTTCAATGCCCTAATTTCTCTATCACTGACTGAATATATGGCTCATAAAGTTTTTCCTCAAGTAATAAAAATGACATCTTTTCTCCTACCTCTTATTGACCACAAAAGTAGCGAGAACCTGAATTTTTTAGTCTACCCTATATAGAGCACACTGAGAGTATATTGTGCTTGATAGTTCAAGAGTTACTGCACTCACATTGCAAACAAAGAGAAAAATAACAGAAAAGCAGGAAAAAACCAAGGATGTGAAGGAAGGATTGAATGATCATGGAATGTTTCTAACATAGTATTTATATCCAAACTTTATTTTCAAATTTTCTGTACTTTAAATATATTTATATAAAATAATGTCACTAATATTTAAGAGCTTCTGTCTAAAATAACAGGAAATAATAAAATAGCTCCAAGACTTAGCTCAACCATGAGTCTTTTCACAACATATGTTCAGAAAGAGAAATGCACCCCCCAATCTTAAAAGAAAAGAAAAAAATAGAACTTCCAATGCAATTGATTTTGGTTTCTTACCATGTTACTACATACTTTCTTATTCACTATAGTACAGGAAAACATGGAAGAACAGAAACTTCACCGTTTAAATTTTCCATATATCTGTTACTTAGGAACTTATACATTTTAAAATCTATTTCTTAACCTCTGGGTAAGAAGTACAGAAACAACTTCAGCATCAATACCTACTAAAGTGTAAAACTGCTTTTTTTGGCTAGAATACCACTTAACAGAACATTTAAAGTGTTGTACAAACATTCAGTCTTTGCGCTGTTGTGATAACTGCTGTGGTTAGAATGTTAATACTGTGACCATCTGCTGCTGCATCCTTTCATAAGACTGTTTTTTAAAAGCACCCAACACAGTTACGTGCTAGCACAGCCAATACAACATATCAATAATGCTGTATTTCATACACTCACATGCTGTAATAATCAAGGGGGGAAAAAAGAGTAAATTACATTTGGATCTAAATGAACCTATACTGGAGTTTTTGAAGTGGAAGGACATGATCAATACCTGGGCAATACCTGCTCTGTGCACTTCAAAACAGTTACCAAACCATAAACACACTGCTTAACATTTAAATACCATCAGAACGAGCACTTTTGCTAACAAGAAATAATGCACAATTTTGGCTTGGTCGAGAGCTTGGTCAAAGGCCCGGGCTGCCCGGTCAAACGGCCCTCAGGAGAGCCCGGGCTGCCCGGTCTACCTCAGGCGGAGCGGCCCCGCGCGCGGCAAGGCGGGCTGCGAGGACATTCCCACTTCAAGAGCGCCCCCTTGCGGGCCCGCCCTGCCCCGCCGCCGGCCTCTCCGCTCTCGCAGCGCGACCCGGGCTCTCCCGCCTTTTACGGATCGGTAAAACCGGAGGAGACGAAAAACAATCTTGATTTCTCATGATGATAAAAGCAGTAATAAATATCAAGAAACGAATGATGTCTGTTTAGCAGAGCGAAGCCGAATCTCTCGCCTCATCCACACGCAGCACACACACGCCTTTCCGGCCGAGGCATCGATCTGGCCACTTTGACACCTACCTTCGTTATTTCTTCTGAAGCCTTCTCAAAGTCCTGCACAGTTCTACAGTAAAATCCTATTGTGCAGCTCGGATCCATTTTTTTGAATGACATCTTTTTGGGAGAAGGACAGTGGAATGACTGCAAGTTTCAAGATTAAAAAACATTAAATACACAGGTAAGGCAGAGAATGGTACAGACCAATACATTTACTTTCTCCCCCATCAACAGCTTTAACATACAATTCCCTGTATCACTTGAATTAAACCCCAGCATGTGCTTTTGAAGTAATTTCTTCAACCGTCCCGTCCCCCCCCCACGATTCAGGTATTTCCACTCCTCTCTATACATACAAAACCTCCTGCTGTTTATGCTGCATTCACCAAACTTGCCCACACCACCGTGTTAGTTTGAAATCCAGCAGAGGTCTGCTGCTCCGAGCAGTACTTTATGAATATTCCCAAGGCAGAGGAGGTGAATGCTCCTCTGCAAATTGAATTTGTAACCGCTTTTGCACTATCTTACAATTACCGCTTTACTACCACCACCCATTGCCGCTTTCCCTCCCCCAGCCTCTATAAAAGAGACATAATGGAATAAACCAACCTCATGCATTTTCCTTTAGTAAATGAAATGGGTGAAAAAAACCCCACAGCAACCACAAAAGCAAAACCATATTACAATAATTACAAGTAGGAAAAGCCAAACAACATGCCCTGCTTTACAAATGGCTTTTTCCTAACGCGAAATCTCTTTTCATGACAGATGATGCTCTGACAGTGCTGTGAACTGATACTATCAGCAGCCATGCTGTAAGAGAAAACAAACAAATACAAAAACCTCCCCACACTCCTCATTCACAGTTTGTGACAGAAAAGAGAAGTATATGCTATCTGCCCTGATCCTGCATTTATTTATTACAGGAAATGTAGTTTTGGTGAAGCTCATTGTCTACTAACTGAAATTATTTCGTCACCACTGCCTGCCTCTCAAAGGTAGTCCTCTTCATTCTGCTTCTAACATGCAGGACTACCCCGTCATCCTACCGCTGTTAAATCACAAGCAATCCTGCTACAGCTGCTCAGTAACAAATGCTCACACACTACGCCTGCACCCCTTTGCAACCGAGATACCACGGTAGTAAAATGCAGATTTTGTCTTTCATGAACTTCCCCCAGCCAGCAGTATTCTCCCGCAACTATTCTGTGTTATTTCCTTTCACACTGACACGCAGGCTGTGCCCAGCTCACAGCTCCTCTGGCACAGTGCAGGACCAGCACACGCTAATGCAGGAGCAGTGCCAGGACAGGGGATTTCTTACCAACACCACTGTGTTCCCTCTACAAAGGGTAACGACTGCTCCAGTCTAATGTGACTGCAGCAACAGCAGCCCCTGACAGCCTACACCGAGCAGTCTGTGTACCAGAAAACATTGTAGCTTTTTTAAATCCTTTTTTTCTTTACAGTCAAAAAAGTCAATCTACAGAAGACAACAGCACTAGTATGAGAGTATGTCAGTGCCAGAGTTTTACACACTGAAGTATATTTTTCTTTATTTGTGATTACAAGCTTAATGAGAAGTATTTCTATTAAAGCTCTGCTAAAAAAATATAAGCAAAGATGAGAAGTATCATTTCTACAGGACTGCCTTTACTGGGTTTTTTTCTTCCTAATTCTGTTCCAATTTTATATGCAGAAATTGTATTTTGAATATTCATTTCTGAGTCATCAAATGCATAAATCAAACCCTTACATATCACTAACTACAGTTGTGCCGGACTGTTCAGGGCAGCAGTCCTAATGCTGCACAAATCACTGCACAACAAAGAGAAGTGGGCAGGCATTTTTTTTTCCCCCCACTCCTCCAAACAAATGGATTTTGGAAGCCAATACAGAGTGGATTGATTTCCAACTTATTCTGGACAATTTGTCAATTTTGAAAATACTCCCTACAGATAAATCTAACAAGCAACTATCCACACTAAGAAAGCAATTTCTGTTTACTTTTGACATTTCTGGACAAAGATATACTATTAAATGCACTAAGCATTAAATTGCAATATATTTTCCGTCTGCAGAAAAGCATTAGGATGCGATCAAGCCAAGCTGGCAGCTTGTGTACCTTCAAAGTACATTCAAAAACCTTATTATTACTTGAAAATTCGTATTAATGCCAGCCTGCAGCACAATCTGGAAGATTAGTCATGGGAACAGAAACCAAAAAGATGTGTATTTTTTGTAGCTTGGCCACTGAGCTAAGATGTGACCTTAAGGAAGTCACTTCAGCTCTGCCTCTCTGTGCTCTCCCCACCTTTTGTCTGGCTTAGCCAATTAAACTGTAAAATCTTCAGAGAAGGCCCTGTGTTTTACTAAAGTCATTAGCATAAGGCAGCAAAGACCTTGGTTATGATCTCTGGCTGCTACCACAATACAAATAGATAAGGCTGGGACTCTCACCAACCCTTCCTCCAAATATCTCAGTAGGGTAAATCTAAAGGTGTATCTAAAAATAAGAAAAGTCTCTGTCTAGGATATTTTTTCATACATTTTGCTGCTATGTTTTTGTTTTGTTTTTTTTTTAAATTCAGAACCCTCTCTAGAAAATGAGAATGTTAAACTTCTGTATTATGTGTCACACTAATTAAAGCATCTTGTTAAGCATAAATACTGAAAAATATGTAGTGTTTGCTTTAAGCTGGCCCTGGGATTTAACATTAGCTCTGTGTAAGTCCTTTGAGATAGACTAGTAAGATAGACTGTTTCTATTTATCTGATATATAGATTCACATATAAATTACAGCTATAAATATACATATATAAGTGCACTTTTCCTAAATATGATTTGATGGTATTTTGATTAAAAGTACCATGATCAACTTGAACGTACATTAACAGATCTTTCTTTTCATGATAACAACAAACTGGGCTGTTGCAGCTCACTCCAGTGTTCTCAGTTTAAGTTAACTCTTAGCTGCTACACAAAACAGAATCCATGAAGGCACACAGCTTCACACACACCATCTGACTTACATTTTAAGCATAACCAGTCAAAGATCACCTACTCAGCTCCTCAGGCGGGAATTTCAGACTTGCGTATGAGACACTTCGACTGTTCACAGGACTTTACTGCAAAACTTCTTAAGAATTCTACACTAAGTAACTTAGTATTTCAGGGGTGGTGGAAATAAGTACATATTCCTCTTCCTTATTTCAATGCAGTACAAATTTTCTGAAGCCGTGTTTCCATGTTTAGGAGTTCTTAACTTCACAGCACACAGTGCATGAGGAACCACTACTGATAACCAACTCTGTTGTAGAGTGGTTGATGCTGTCCTAAACAGTGCGTGCACCCAGAGTGTTTCTACGCTGAATGAAGAGTTGCTCTGAGGAGGCTGGAAGTTCATGTGGAAGTTGGACACAAGACCAAGAAGGAGAGTTTGTATGGACAGCACTGAGTACTTCTCCTGTGAGTACTGTGGCTTCTCAACACTTCTGCAACTGATAATGTTTTCCCATGGTACTTGTAAATTGAGTACTTCAATAACCTTTAGTGCTACCTATTTTCAGTGCAAGTTATTAGGAAAGAGGTTAAAGAAAAGGAAAAATGCTATTGTAATTTAAAAAGCATGATTTTTAAGACCTAGGTATAGCCTGCAAAGAGGCATTCACTACATCTAGATGCACCCAGAAAGTAATGGCCTAGAAAGGGCTGGGGAGGAAAGAAAGAACAAATGCAGCAATGTACATTTCAGACCCGTCAGCTTCTTGGAAACTGCTATTCCATAAAAATAGCTTGATTAAAAATACTAATAAAACTTATTAAAAGGAACACTTCAGAAGATTTCAGTAAAATTCATCTAGTCAACCACAAACCTCACTGATAAGCCTCAAAAATTTCCACTTGTATGAAGCTAAAAAAGTGACCAGCAAAGTTGTTATGGGCAAAAAGTTACATTTAAAAAGATAACCACCTATTCCAGTATAGAAATAGTACTAATTCCTGGATAAAGAAACAGTGGGTAAACCTACAGAAACTCTAGGTCCAGACTGACAACAGGCTCCTACTATTGAACGCTACAGTAATTCTCTCCATGATGTTGATTGCAACTTGAATTTAACAGAAAATTAAATTGACCACAAAGACAAACTAACAAAACCAAATCCAAATAATTCAGGTTCAAGATCTCCAAACATTGGCTATTTTATCTGATGGAAAATTACTTAAATGACTGTCTATTTTTGAGGTTTTCCGATCATTGAGAAGAAACAGACAAAGATTAATGAAGTAAAAATTAAAACCCCATATTGAGTTTTTAACCTCTGGTCATTTTTGTTGATTACAGGCCTATAAAGAAGGGCAGAACTTTGATAAATAACATGTAACTGTAAAGCCATAAAGCTGCAGCTAGCTAGAACATCTCTAAATAATTAGTGTTTGATTCATATGGGAAGAAAACAGTGCCAGGTCTATATCCATACTACCTCAAGAGGGAAATCCTTTATGCTGACATCTACAAAAGATTGGCAGTAATGAGGATCCATGTAAATCAAACTGTCATCTACAAGGACAAAACAGAAGACAAGTAATTCAAAAAACACCTTATTATTACGCTGCTTACAATCCAATTTCTATGCAGAACAGCTGAAAAAAAAAAAGCCAGCAAGTAACTGCTTGCCAGGCTGATATTCATTGACTGAAGCATAGGTTTTTGCAGGACAGATTAACTTTTGCATAATCAAATATGCTTGTATAAGCAGAATTTTTATAAAGTGATGAGACTGTCATTTAATTTTTGGTGATAAAATTACTTTTACAAACACACAATTATATTCTGGAGTTTGCGTATGAAAAATGTATTGTGCTACTTCATCCTGACAGGAAGAATATATTGCTTGTCATTTAAGCATCAACTAACACCACTTAAACTAGTAAAAAGTAAATACGTAAATAAGAACTGCCAGATAGCAACAGCAAACGCTCCTCAAGTTCGGTGAAACAGATAAATTATGCCTTGTTTATGCAACAACGGAAATTAAATGTACATTTTACAGAATCCAATTACTATACGGGGTAAGTGACAAATGACTGGACTTGGGTGGATATGATGAATTAATAAGGTACTCCTTTTGCTATTTTAATCATGCTATTTCCCACTGGTTCGATATTAACTTCCTAACTCTTAAAGAAAAAATATTGAAGAGACATAACATATTAAAACACTAACCTTGAAATCCAGCAAAGTAATACGACTGCTTGGGCCTGCCACCAATAATACCGACACAATACTCAAGGCTTAAAATGCCCTATAAGCAGAACAGTAAATAATTAGGACAGTTAAACAGAATTAAGTATTAAACGGAATTAAAATATTTGCTTTCTTTACTGTTTTTAGGCAAATAACTTTTTTTAAAAAGACCGACTTCATGATTTTCTGGGGTGTTTTAGGATCAAAGTGAAAACATATTCCCAAGAAAGTCCTCCCTTTTCAGGAGATGCCCATACACGGAGAGAACTGGCAGTACCATTTTTGGGGAGGAGACAAAACAATGCCATGCAAGTGAGCACAGGCTGCTTAGTCAAAAGATATTGAAGTATTCAGATTTACAGAGTTCATATCCATTTATGTCCTGTGGCCCTGAGAGGTCTCTCCTTTTTGCATTCAAATGCTGGAGTATGGGCTTTTACATCATAGGGAGAAATGCCAGTTGAAGCAATAGTAATTTCAAGATACAGCTCTAAAAACAGCAGCACAAAATACAGGAGGAGAGAGACACACAACAGACAAGCCCCAAAAATCTTACTGCATGTTGACTGCAAGGGTAGAGGAATCAGAGCCATCAGTAATTTTAAGAAAGAGACATTGCAAATATACCTAATGGAGGTTGAAGGGGTGAAATACAGGAATCGTTTCAGTCTGGAGGTGTAAGGGAACAGACTCCTCCAGGCACTGCAAAGCTGGGAGCATCAGCCATGGGCTACAGGCACACCAGTGCTGCCAGAATATTTCTGTTCATTCGGGTTGGAAGGAGCTGGGGTCTGTAATCCATGTGTCTGTGCTAGCAGACACATCATTACAGAATAAAACGTTGATTTCATGGATATACCTTCCAGTGCTGGGGAGAAGGATTTACCTGTACACACGCAATTTTGCCAAGGTAAGAACACTTCAGTAGCATAAATGACTGAAATTCCTCTATCACCACAAGCTCTGGATGCAGTCACAGACACCAAAGAAATCAGCCTCGATCATTTTTCTATTAAAAGTATGTAGCAAAGGAATGGAAGAAGGCCTGGAGGACTTTCCTCCTTCTCCCTTCAATGTATTTCTACTTCTCTCACTTTCATGAGGTTCTGTTTCTTAACAGGGCTCATTAGGATTTTTGTGGATATTCAGCCTTGGCTTAACACAGTTCTCTATTAGTCATCCCACCAACTCCTGTCAGAGCTGAATTTTGCCAACATTGAGCACTTCGGAAAGTTGAGCCCAACTGTTCTAATGCAACTGAAGCCCAAGACCATTAAATATTCTGAAAACTAAACAGCCTTTACGTGTCCATAAATCACAGTGGTTTTCTTGCGGCACTAGACAAGCATTGGGTCCAAAAACTTGGATGCTGGCCCAAACTGGGAGAGGAATCCAGGAGACTATCAGATGAGTTGAAGTGAAATCTCCATTAGCTGGCAGCCCTACCTATATCCTCTCCTCTAAAAGATCAACCATTAAAAGTATAACCATTACATTATCATTGTGAAAGCAGGGAAAATTTCTCTCAACAAAGTGATTGATATTTCATGTACTAATAAGACCAAAGCTGCTTGAGATAAAATTCTCTCTACTTAGACAATGATAAAATAATGTAATATAACAAAAACGACTGTACTCCTCACCTGAGATGCTAACAAAGTCAACTTCAGCATGGTTATACCAAGAAAGTGCTGCTTATTTAAAATACAAATGAGAAGGCTTTTTTAGAAAATGCTCCTCGATGGCTGAGCATTACTGAACATTTCAGGCAGAACAGAGGCAAAGGCTGAAACAGCTGAGGAGGACACATCCTCTGGCAGTGAAACAGAAAGGGAGCAGAGCTGCTTAGAGTAATGAATAACTGTTTCATCTATGGGAATTTTCTTGTAAAAGTGAATTATAAAAAATTTATCAATTTTCAGCCATAAATATAAAACCCTTTGTAAAAATTACCTCCTGTTCTACATTCTAAAATGTGCATTTTTAACTTAAATCTGGACTCCGAGAAATTTACTTGCTTCTTGTGAACAGTCAAGATAGAGACTGGAGTGACGAATACCTGCAATCGAAAGCCCTCTTATCACCGTCTCCACGATAACCGGCTGCAAAGGCAGCACCAGGCTTGGAAATGAGCATTAGAAATCACCCCAGCACAGCCAGTTGTCCAAGACAAGCTGAGATATGAAAAATAAAGCCCCTGCAGGGTAAAACTAGCCACAGTTATCCCTCAATAATAAAAGCCAGCATTAAGGAACTGGAGCGGCTTTTCTCTCGCTTAGAAAGCCTTATGGAAGTTGCAAAAGCAACTCTGTGTTAGCTTACAAACGAAGGCACCGTGTGTTTCCCTGACCGATTTCAAAAGCTTTTTTGCAGTTAACATTGAAAGTAAAGTAAGGTTGTTGTGGATCTTGGCTGAGACCACAGGTTATCTTAACTCCGTCAGAATTAATCAGAAGAGAACTTTTCCAAAGCCAACTGTCTGAAAATATAAGGAAAAGAATCAGGGGAAAAAACCAGTTTAATAGCTCATCACTTAAATAAAAGGCTTTGTCACTCTGTCTCCCCATGCCATTCAAAAAATCCCCACAAACGTTTTCCTAAAATTTTACAAAGAGATGGTCACCAAAAAAACATTAGAGACTCTCAGATTTTGTTCATGCTCCTACATTGTGGTATTTTAAAAACTGAAAGGAGGATTTAAGGACACATAGCAGTATGGAAAATGATAAAGCCGCAGGACTAAGAGAACAATCTCTTCCCTAAAGAAGTGGGTTTGTCCTCAAGAGGCAGGATTACAGGCCATCTTCAGGCTGTAGCACCACACACAAAACCTCTGCCGAAAAAAGAGGATAGCATAGACCTTCCTCCCCTCTGCTTTCTCCTTGAGTTTGACTTTTTTCCAGTTTGTTTTTATTTGTGGTAACTGCTTACTACTCCTGAATCGCTGTACTTGGAAGCATTCATCCTAATGTCCAGATAGTGAAAGCACACTTGAAATAGCAACTGAAGATATCAGAAAGTCTATTCCCTCTTAAGGGGAACAAAAAGACAGAAGAAAACAGGAAGAACAGACAAGCAATAACCTTAAACCATTTGACATTTAAGAAAATAAGAAACAGAATAAGGAATTTGCTATATTTATATTTTAAAAAGTGAGTGATGCTTAATCTAGCACAAGTGTAATAGCATATGTAACTAAATTACATTTGTAATTTGAGCCACTGCATTAATCTCTTTTCAGGAAGCTACTTTAGGAGTAGGACAGTTATCACTGCTTTACCAAGGGACATCATGTGCTCTGCAATTATGTCTGATCCTGTAATGGGGAAATTTGAAATCTGTAAAGTCAAACTTTACAACCTTCAACTGTAAAATCACCACCACACATTTAATAGGTAGAAGATTACCATCATGAAGTCGCTTTTCATATCACCTAGTGCTACTATTTGAAAAATGACTGAACTCTCATTTCATACCTTTACAAACTCTAAGTAGTCCATGTTTGTTCTCTCTCCACCGAGTCTCACAGGAACTAATATAATTACAGCTTTTGTGTCTGCTTTTCCAGAATCCATAAAAGAACACTGTCTGTCAATAACATCTGAACTGTAGACTGAAAGGAGACACACGGAAATATTCATATTTCATATTCGTATTTAAAATATGAATAACCACTAGCTTTTACAAAGACACACCTACAACATGTCATCACAGTCTGACAAACTACAACTGTAATCCTTCAAACATTACTGTCCTCCTGAAATACAGCTCCTGAGCAATTCTGATGAAAAACAGTGCTATGCCTCCTTATTTTCAGCAATACTTTGTAGAATGGTAATCTGGTGCTGCTCAGGTAAGATACACGGCCAAGGAAATGCAGAAGGGGTAGGTTAGGAGAAAGCCAGTATTTATTCTCTTAATACAAAATTCTTCTAAAAGGAGTAATTTAAAACTTCGAAGTCTATAACTAACAAAAACATCTACCTTTTAAAAGAAAAGATAATAAATTATCTTAATAAATACTCAAGTTCACTGTCTAAAGTTAACACAATGCAGTCACTGCAAATGAGTGAAATACCCTACTGTAGTATTATTGCTTATTCCCTCCAAACTAAGAGAGATGCAAAAATCATCACCAGAACAAAGTGAAAAAATAATAATTTTAAGTTTCCACTGTCATTTTAAGTCAGGTGAAACTGGTTTGTCATGTATGATTAACCAGTGTCTCTTTAAAACCAGTTTGACTGATTACCCAGGGACATTGGTCTCCGTCTGTCCTATCCCTTGATAGTTATGACATAACATATTTGGCAGCTAAACATGGCTATTGAAGTAACGATTGTGCTTAGATTTGGAAGACTATAGTCATTAGTGTAAAGTTTCATCAACATTTAGTTTATCTTGTCATCGTTTTCTGCTCCTGAACATCCAGAGCTCTGAGTTCCTCTGCCTGTTACTGATTATTTAAAATGCGACTTTGGAGCAGAAGAAAGGTCACCACTGACTCAGGTTCACTATCCTGCTCACATCTTTAACTCCAACCGAAAATTACTTTTTACTGCTCTAAGACAAATCAAATGTAACTTACACATCTAACTGAAGTATTTTTCAGTTGTTTGGTTGGGTTTTGGGGGTGATTTTTAGTAAGATATGGAAGTTCTTACTAGCTTCTCGCTAAAGCAACATTGAAGCGAGCACAAAACAGATTATTAATGGATTTAATTGCAAAATAAAATGTTGCAACAGGCAGATTGTAAGGAAAAGTTATCTTGTTGGATTTTGAATCCCACTGCCTTCCACTATAAGGCACCAAACAAGCAATGCACGAAGCTTTCAAGTTGTGATGTCTTACACTCTGATAGAGCAAACATCTGCATGGATCAAGCACATATTTGTCTCCATAATCCAAATTTTGTGGATCCATGTTTGAGTTTATTTTTGTCCTGTAGAGCTACACTGTTAACTGCTTACTGAAAGGCATAAAAAACATCTAAAATGCTTGCAAAAATCTACATAATCACAACATTTACCTGTACAATCCTGAGCAACATAGACTGTTATTCCTTGTAGCTCAGGCTCTCTTGCTTCTTCAACAGCTTTTCTAAGTACAAACACAAAACTATTTATCTCATCTCTGATTTTAAAGAAAATAACAGCAAACAAACAGAAATTATTTGATTTTCAGAAACAGGTTGGTTTTAAATGCTTGTTATTGAGGGTTTTGGTTGTGGTTTTTCTGTTTTGTTTTGAATTCGAGATACCTTCCATTCCTGATACATACTGATGGGGTGGGTGGGTATTTGTTTTTAAACACTGGATACCAAGATCCATTGTATATGGCAACATGTTTTTCCCCAAGCAAAGATGATAATGTCTGGCTATTTCAAAAAAACAATGAAAACCACCAAAATAAGTCCAAAGAAACACAAACTTACAGTGACATTCATATTCACTACCTAATTTCTTTCTGTTTATAACAATATACTGTCATGTATAGTGGGATAGTAAAGGCTAAATTTTCTGATCAAAATTTTCAAGTTCATAGATCTCTTAAGTTGACCTCAGTTTATGCAACTAACCACAAGTTAGCACCTCATCTCTATGAAAATAAAGGCAAGCACATAAAAAGTGGTAAGGTTTCACCAAAACTTTCAAAAAGAAATTGCAATATTAGGCTATCCTCAAAAGAGTAAGAGTAATGGACCTAAAAACTAAGAAGAAAATATATGTCAATAGCCTGAAGTCTGATCATCAATCACAGACAGCATTTGTAAAGAAATTAAACTGTTCAAAATAGAAGATTAGCCTTTGACTTCAATACACGCTTGCATTAAATGGTCACTATCCCTTTATTTCACAATATATTTTGAGGAATCGTTTAATACAGTCATTCTCGAGTTATGAGAGTGCTATACACTGTTAGCACTGCTGTAAGAGGGGAAGCAGATCTAGGAAAGGAAACCTTTGCAGTGCTGGATATCACTGCTGGGTTTGTGTTAATGTAATTCTGGACCAAAATACCCCCCTGTTCCCATTAGGTAAACAGAGGACTGCCATTTAAAGCAAGCAAAAAGAATTCTGACAGTGTCTGTCATCAGAAAAAAAAATAAAACACAAATAATGCTAATCTCTCACATCACTGCATGCATTTGCATGAATGCACAGATACACACCTGTTTATTTCAGTACAGGTTCACTTAAGACTAATATACTTTTACATTAAATACCAAATTCTTCTACTGACATATAGATAGATAAACGTATGAACTTTGGCTTCAGCTGCTTAAAGGACTTATTAGTGATTCAGTTTATAGGCAAACTGGAAGCCACTAAGAACATAAGCATATAAGACTATTCAAAAACCAAACCAAACCAAACCAAATTGGTGATATGCAAAGAAATGGCATATAAAGGCACACAGTATGGAGAAATTTGACTTTCGACTTTTTTTTTAACCACACTGAATGTCACAGACCCTTTACTTTTACTGTGATATAATTATAATATTAATAGTCCCATACATTTGCAGTTTCACAAGAATTTGATGTGTGCAAAGAAATGCTGAAAACATCAATTTTAGCTCTGACATTTCATTACACTATCAGTACATTACAGCCCCCAGGTTACAGTAAAAAAAAAAAAATCTCTAATGTTATGCATGTTCCAAGGTTGAAAGAGTGGTTAGTTTTTAGAACGTTTCATTAAATGCAGCTCTACTTAAAAGCTCAGGTTTGGGAGAGATACCTGGGACTTCTACTGCCCAAAGTACAGGAAAGCAGGGATGTTATTTTTTTTTCCTGAAACAAGACTGAAACAAAGGCTGAGAGTTCAGTTTCTGCACCTCCTGCTGTTTCCCCTCCTGCCTCTGAAAAACCTCTAGAATTGCTACTAATACGGACATTTTACAAAGCCAGTAATGAACAGTTGGATGCTCAATTAAGCTGAAGTAATCTCATGACGCTCTGAAATACTTTGGTAATGTGCAAGACATGGTAACAAGAAAGAATAGAGGTACTTTTACCTTAAAATGTGTGCAACAACTGCAGGCCCATACCAATCTCCAGCAATTTTTCCAGACTTCTTCCCATATTCTATCAGCCGATGTAAGCCAAAAGCTGCCAGTGGAGAGTCGCCAAACCAAGAAATTATTTTTCTATGATAAACTTCATTTCTCATGTCGTTGTCATCACAGTTCCTCTTCAACGTGCGCTGATGATGATTTGACAGGATCTTGGGTTCTCTTTCTGCTGTGAGCGATGCTTCGAATGATGCTGTCAGCTTTTTCACTGTGTGGGCTGTCCATGACTCAGAGTCTGAATTGTCAACGTCCAACGCATCTGGCCAGACCCAGGCTGCAGCAAGGAATTTTAAGATGCATATTAGGCTTAATACTAACTTTTTGATACAATTAGCAAAGCACAGCCCTTTCTCCCCCATGTTCCTTAAACCAATAATATGGACTTTACATACCAACGTCAGCGTTAAATGTAAACAAAGAATTTCAGTGATTTGCTTTTATTTTCTCTGACTGATAGGTGAAATTAACTACTACCAGCAGTACATTTGTTTGTTAGCAATTTGTGCTGACACAGAAGTCAGACTCCATGATCCCAGTCAGTTAGATATACAAGATACACCTGGTTACAAGGCACAGGTTAGAACTATCTTACATATTAAAAATGTGAAAGTTAACTCTTCAGTACCATCTAAAAAGTTTTACCCCTGTCAAAAAAAGTTTCAAAAGCTGATTTTAATTCTTCTGGTTTGTCAGTTATTAAAAAAATACAGGCAAACTTAAGGAATTATTCATGCAAAAATGAACACCTGGCAAAATGTCAAAGCAGATCAGCAAAAATACAGACGAGATTTCTTTATTCACTAGATTTGTGAATTCTTTACCTAGATTACAAGACAAATTTGTTCAAATATTATTCAGCACAGCATCCACAGTCTGCATGTCTAGCTCAAGGTTTCTCTTACAGCATCACGGTGGCTGAGCACATCGAGACACCAGTAACGCCTCCCTTGCAGATGACAGAGTCTCTCCCACAGGTTCAATGACTTGAAACACAGAGCATGTGAGGAAGCCTCCAAAACACAGGGATCGTACTGTTAGATCAGAACATACCCTGAAGGTCTACAAGACATCCCAGAATGCAAGGTGAAGTCTGCCGCGTGCAAACAAGGAAAACAAACCTTGCAGACAGCAAGAACTGCAGCCCACCTCATAATTCTTACTGAAGTATCCATGTGAAAGTGTTCCAGAAGGAAAGCAGCACAGAGGCAACTGTTATTATGGTTCTAAACTGAACTTACGGCTCTAGTAATGTCACAAGTGCTACTGGTAATGGCCATAATCCACGTCACCTTCTCTTACTGCAGCGTGACAACCACCCCACATCACTGCCTCTTGCCGCAAGTGCCTCCCCTCAGCGAAACCTCGTGTAAATTTTTCAGTGCCGACCCAGGCAGAGGCACAAGTAAGCAAAATGTGACAACATCACAGGCCTTGCTACTCCTGGACTGTGAGCTTCAAATGTAGGTCAGTGTCTTAAGCACAAACATTTCAAAGTAAAACTTACCAGCACCTTAATATTTCAAATAAAAACTCATTTACATCATTCAGCAATATCTGGAACATTCCACATAGCAGTGGAAGTGCAAGTATTCCAGTTAGTAACTGCCATCAAGTTTTGCTTTGTAACGGAAACAATACCATTAAACTATAATGAAAACATCCCTGGGAAAAGAGTAAACAGCGATGAAAAACTTCATGTAAACACTTAAATATGTTGCAAAAGCTACCCAGACCTCATAAAAAGCTCTTCAAAAGATAATTCACCAGCTGTCAGAAGAGTAAGTGATGAGAAAAGCGGCCCAGATAGACCCATACATATTCCATTTTTCTACAAATCTGGATTGCCACAGAAACGCTAGCACTCTGGAATCACCAAATCACTTTCCAAATGAGGATGCATGGGGGAGGGACAGTGCAAGGAATTCTTTGTAACCATGGATTTTAAGGATATAAACCTGGGCTTTTTTGTTTGGGGTTACTTCAGAATGAGCCATTACACATTCCTACTCACAGGTAGTCTTCTGATCACATTTTTTTTAATTCTTTAAATGTATGCATAACAAAAGTTATATTTAAGGGATATGTCTTCTCAGCAGAAGTATTTTCATACATTTTGCTATTTGCAGTTAATTTTAAGGGATAATGAATGTTTCACAACTTAAATATCTACAGCAAAAGGAACATCCAGGAAGCCAGTCTGACCGTTTGGCCATGGCACTGCCAAGGAAGACAACTTTGTGATGCAGCTGGTTTGGGACTACGCTCACAGCTTACATCATGCTTGCACAGTGAGCACAAAGTATTATCAAAACAGGCTTTCAGAATCATCTTCTACTAAAGCATTCCTGGAATGCCACAAATGGCTGAGTAAACAATACACTGTGTTCTCCCTTCTTGGATCATTGTGACAACAAGCAGTGGTGACACAGGACACGGCTGATTGTTTGGAAAGGGCAATGTGGTAGATTATGAAAGGAATTGAGAGGAGGATGGAAAGCAAAGGTGGTTAGCTATGAGAACCAAAAATACCTCTATGCAGGATATGGTTCAGTTTGGAAGAACGGGGAGGACGTGCACACTGAGCCTTTGGAATCAGAAATCTCTGTGGAAGTCTCCTAAAGCTACTTCTTTCAACCAGCTGTGACTGAGATTGTATTTTGAGATGGATGATAATAAGGGAAAAAGGAAGTTCCTCTGGGAGTACTCAGGGGGAAGGGAAGAAATTATAGAGTGAAAATTTCAACACAAAGAACGATGCATTGAAGTTAGCTTAGAATCCTTCTATTAACTCAATGTATATTAATACTAGAAAAAAGTGAATAATGTAAAACTGATAAAAGAACATCACTTTTGCCACAGCTCACAGCTATGGGCTATGGAACTCAGTTCCACATCTTGAGTTCAAGAAATGACCAAGACTGAAGAGAACTGGACACTTGCGTGGATAATGACAATACCCAGGTGTGGGATCACAAACTTTTGGTATTTCACTTCAGTTAGCTTCTGTGGAGCTTCCAGTATCTTTCTTTGACATGCTTTGGTATTCCCTTTCTCAGCAATGGAAAGTAGGTCACTTAGATCGTGCCCTGTAACAATTCCAACACTAATGAGGAGTCCAGAACCAAAACCAGCTTGCACTTTAGATTTGGGCTACATAAAGATCATTGCACTCTTTGCAGAACACCCATGCGGAAACAGAGATCTTCTAACTTACCTCTACCAAGAAAATGAACTATGAGACCTTGAGCCAGCAGCATCTGACCAGTTCTCAGCGTGCAGCCCCAACCACAGTCTGTTGTTAATGCGGACCCCTTTATCTGAGGAAACTCCTCTCTGTAAGTCAGCCATATTCTAGAAATAAAGTCTTTACGAAACTCCTCAACATTTCCTGAGATCTCTGTGTTGATGTTATCAAAATTGGACCCATCTGTAGAGAGTTCACCAGATTCTGTAAGGCAAAGCACAATTTAAGTTATAACTTGATATGACACTTCTGCTATTAGAAGGAAAGGAAAAAATCATACAACTATTCCATTAGAAAAACAGGGCAAACTTGGAAAAAGTAACAATTGCTTCAAAAACAAGAAAGGAAAACTGGAAGGCAAACACAATAGAAATGTGCCAGCTGGAAAAAAAAATTACATTTTGAATTCAGTAATTGTTAACGATGGTCTTTCTAGAAGATTAAAAACATATCCACAGAGCTCCTGCTGGGCCAGATGGGAATGAGTTAAGTGCTATGTACGTACCATAGGTTTTGAAGTGGTAACATTTTCCCAGCAGAAAGACTGGAGAGTTTCTGCTGAAGTAGGTTTTTGTTTTCAACACCCAACCTAAAATAGATGCAGAACAAATAGAAATTTGTGACTGAAGTCTTCCAAAAAGGAATTGCTAATAGCAAGTGGTTAAGCTAAAGGTAACCTTGAAGGGGGAATACAGACAAGATGTACTGAAGCTGGGTGTTGCTTACATAAATAACAGTTTAATAGTTCTACAAAACACAGATTAGAGTTCGGGCTTAAAAGTAACAGCGTTACCCATGTATGAATTTTTGAAGGTAAACAATGGTACTACTGTGCAGAAATTGATAGGGTACAGAAATGCTAAAGCTGAGCTTGAACTGCTTCATCTCTCTTGTGAATTCATTACTGCATAGGTTGATTCTGAGAGGCTTCCAACTCCTATAACAACATACAGTTTCACATACAACCAGTGAAAATAGATGAAGACTACTGCTTTTCCCATAGGATTAATGAAACATACTTCATCACAAAATTAAATTGCAAATTTCAGACACAAGAAGGGTTGTATAATGTGCTGCAGAAATTCAGAGGGCCAGAATTCACTTCTCTGGTTTTCACAATGTTCCCAGACAGTAGCGTTTTCATTAAAGTCTAAATCATATGATCATTTACATCTTAGGATGATAGAGTTTCTTGAACTTTTCCTATCACATATAGAGTGTAACAACTACTACTGCCCTTCAGCCATGTGGTAGCTTTAAAGAAAATAAAAGTATCCTTTCATCTTGCCAGACAACTCCAGGGCTAAGTTACGAGAATTAACAAAATTGATCAGAAACCTGGTGGTAAACCTGAGCAACCTCAGTCCTAGATGGAAAGTAGAAAAATTAAGATGAAGAACGGATTGATAAAGGGCACACACAAAATCTGGTTGCTTATACACAAATTACTGATATTCAACTGTGGAAAAGTATGTTACTCAAGTGTTTGAAACAGATTCTCCAGTGGAGTTTGTATTTCACACACCATCCTACTTTTTCCAAAAAACTACATATAAAAATAATCTCTGTGCAGATGATTCCATATTAACCTTGTTTAAAAGTCTATGCAAATCTAGTGTCATTTACATAATGTATTCACTGTTTTTAAATTACTTTGAAAAGAAATTATGTAAATTTATTTGAAAAGTGAAAAGCTAAAGAAGTCTGCTTACTTGGGCTGTTTATCGTACCAAAGTAAAAATGGTTTCAAGGGCCATATTGCATTTTTATTATTAATATCAGTGAAGTTTCTGAATCATGATCCCATTCATGTCAGCAAGCAACGCTCCATTCATTTCAATGGAGACAGGACCTTAGCATACACTGTTTCACTTACTGTATTTCATGTTGTGCCATGCAGACATAAACTTTGATTTTATCTTTTCAACTTCATCTGTTCCTGTGGCCTCCATATTCAAATTCTAGAGAAAAAGCCATCGCTGTCTCGTAAGACGTTCAATTCTGCTCCTGTAAAAACAAAAATATATCCATGGGCACTGAGAACACACAGCACAGCATCACCACCAGCACACATCGGTACTTAAGCCTAACATGACCAGAAACAGTAATAAACTTGCAGAATCCTCCACTACCAGGGACTGAGAAGCAATCACACGTTCCATGAATAAATAATAAAAACATTTAATTCCAAATATACACCAATAAAATTACTACACAAAGCTAAATAAAATATAATGTTCTCCAACAGCTCTCTACTGTACAACAAACTGATCTAGAGCATTGAACCCGTGCTGGCACACAAGTACTCTCGCTCTAATTGGCAGTGAAATGAAGATGCATCTGACTAGAAGAGATGCTGTTCTTTTCTGCTGAACACAGTACAAAAAGCATTTTTTTCCCCACTTCAGGGCCCCGAGCACTAATAAACAAATCTTGATTTTAAAAACAGCATTAGTTTCAGATTTCTAACTGAGAATTTTCTAAGTAAAAGTGTACGTGAACTGGGGGAACTGAAAGACAAAGTGCAAGACACAGGTGCACAAGACAGAGAATGTGTAGCACTGAAAATGTGTGTAGTAACAGTGACATCATCTTGTCCAGACCTAACTTGCTAGAGGGGTAACATCAAAAGATGAGAATGTCATAAAATCAGTGTTTACTTTACATCTCTTTGAATTATCACCTGCAGTGCAAAAATGGCTCTCTTCCAACTTGCTCGTGCTGTGTACACTAGTCCAGCTGTATTACAAGAAGGAATGGTAAAATGGTGCTAAAAACCACTACAGTGCAGATTAATTTTATAAAAACAGCTTGTAATTTTTCCAACAGGTGGATGGGAGGGAATGCACTTTTACTGACTCCATTTGAACCTCAAGACAAGATGGACTTCACCTTGAAAGTAACCTAAACTGGTAATAATAAAGAGTATGTACTACCTTTATCCTTGTTTCTAAGAAATCTGAGGAAAATGGGACAGAATGCCCTTTGCAGTCCATCTGCACCATTTGTAACAGGAAGTTTGCTTTTAATTGCAGTTCCCTCATTGCATCATGTATTGTGTCAGTGGTTCACTTGAAAACAGTTGATACAGGTTTTCTTGATGATATTTGGTAGCTGAAACCCTTGCATAGATAGCTGAAAAATTAAAGGCTCCTGTTGAAGCAGGATGTCCCTTGTGGGACATCAGAAGCTGATCAGCAGTGGTACATCACTAAAAATTCACTGCATTTTAGCTAAGTTCTGGTAGCATCAGATGAAGTGAAACATCTCATCATCAAAAGTGAACCATCTCATTTAATTAATAAACTTGGACCAGGAGCATACACTATCACTGATGCTGTACATAACCTTCTTTCCTTAAAAAGAGAATCTAGAACTGTATTTTTGTGTTATTCTCCATTGAATTGGGATCAAAAGCAGGACAAAGACTAAACCACATTACTTATCTCCACTGGGATCTTATTTTAAGTAAGTAAAACCCAACCACTGATAGTATAATTGAAGAGGGTGTGAAGATGCTGGGGTGCCGATATCTGCAGAGCCTGAGGGTACTCGCACAGATGCATTGGTTGTTTCTGGGATCTGCAGGCAGGGCAAGGAACACTGCTGCCCAAGCCATCCCTACCATGTTTTTTGGCTATTCCATTTTATTTCATAAAAGTCTGACAGCGACTTTTTGACAGAACAAGCCCACAAATGTGGAGGAAGACTGGCTTTTTCTTTTTCTTTCACTAGTGAAATAACAAATGGCTACAACCTTACCTTAATTATCCTTGTGTTAAGCTGGGGTTTTGTGGGGAATAGAAGATAAAGACAACTTAAGTTTGTGTTTTAATTTCCTGCCTTCCACCCCCCATCGGTTTTTTTTTTTAGGAAAAAAAAAAGAGGAAAGACTTGACTGTATCACTGACTGTAGCTGCCACAGCTGGTAAGATGAACTTCTTCAGGAGGTGTGTTTGGTCCAGCCCATCCTCACATGATCAGTCAGAGGCACTCATTTATGCAAGGGGCACCGACTGCCTTAAAAACCAATACCTGTAAGAGCTCCCTCTGGTTAAAATTAGGAATGAAACAAACTCTACTGTTCAGAAAGGGCTTGAAGGCAAAAAATATTGAAATGAGAAAGAAGCTCATTTTCCTTTAGAAGACAATGGTCATCGCAGAACATTTTTCTTTCATCCTGTTACATTTCTTCCCCACCATTATGCTAAAGATGTGAAAAGGACTTCTAAGAAGAATGCTAACACAAAACAGGCACATTTATTCCGCTGGAAAAACGCAGGCTCTTCCCATCAATGTAAGAAGGCGTCAGTGATAGCTCCACTGAAATTAATGGAACAGCATCAGGAGAAGGTCACAGGGAATACAGATTCGAGCCCAACGGGCACAATGCAACCCCCTTTGTTAAATCTAAAGATAATGGTTTTATACTTAACTTGTCTCATTTCAGAAGTTATCTAGAACATGCATTACTAGGACAATGCTACTTCACAGAGCGGCAGGACACACCTCATAATGAAAAATGAAGTCCTGTCCTTTCAGAACCCCCATTGCTCTGTCTCTGAAGGGGGATGATTGCAGTGAGGTGGCCCTTTGTTAATAATGATAAAAAAAACCCAAACAACTCCCTAGCAAGATAAGTTGTTTTCATTAACAACAGAAAAGCACCATAACCTGCCAATGCAACCACAGCAAACGGATGAATGAAGCCTAAACGCGACAATTAATTTAAGAAAGAATGTATCTTTTTTCTATTTCCCAAGCCCCCTTTCTTTTTTTCTACCTGGAAAGAAACTGAACCAGAAGCAACGCCAGCAAAACCCACACCAAAATCCTTGACAGAGAATGCCAAGAGGTCATTTTTAAGGAACTACACCTTTCTGGCTGCAAACACGTATTAAGACTGTTAGAAACAGTACTTTCTAAAGGACAAGTGAAGAAAAACGGTTGGTTTGGTTTTTTTTCAATCCTGTAGCAAAGACCGAACATTTCACTCTTCCAAGCAAGAGCTGTGCTGGGAGAAGCCGCCTCTCCACTCTCGTTAACTCCCCCAGCACCGCCGGGGCAGGCCGGGCTTTGTATCCCCGTAAGGGCCCCTGCGGCCTTTGTCAGCAGACGGCAGGGCGAGGGGCAACTCCCAAACCGCCTCTGG